>NW_027311885.1:2580000-2582500 GCF_040954645.1 Diabrotica undecimpunctata
CCTATCTCTGTAAACCGAACGGACACACACACACACTTGCACACATACACACACACACACACATACACGCTTCACCTCTCGACTCCTACCCATTAGTGGCTCCTTAGAGCAAGCATGGCCTTCTTGCCACGGACGTATGCTTATCTCTGCGAGCCGAAGGGATACACACACACATACACACACACATACACACACATACTCACACACACGCATACACGCACACACACACATACACTCTTCACCTCTTGACTCCTACCTATTAGTCGGCTCTTACGATAGGCAGGGCCTTCTTGCCTCGGTCGTGCTCTTATCTCTGCAAGCCGAATAGACACACACACACACACATACACACTCTCACACGCACACACACGCACATACGCACACACATATACACTCTTCACCTCTCGACTCCTACTTATTACTCTGCCGTATTCTAATCTCTGCGAGCCGAAGGGACACACAAACATACACACACACTTACACACGCACAAACACACACACACCCACACATGCACACCCTCACGTACCCTCTTCACCTCTCGACTCCTACCCATTAGTCGCCTCTTACGACAGGCAGGGACTTCTTGCCACGGCCGTGTTCTTATCTCTGCAAGCCGAACGGATACACACACACACGCACACACAAACACACGCACACAGGCACACACGCACACACGCACACACGCACACGCACACATTCTCCACCTCTCGATTCCTATCCATTAGTCGCCTCTTAAAACAGGCAGGGCCTTCTTGCCACAGACGTATACCTATCTCTGCGAGCCGAACGGACACACACACACACACTTGCACACATACACACACACACACACATGCACGCCTCACCTCTCGACTCCTACCCATTAGTCGCTTCTTACAGCAAGCATGGCCTTCCTGCCACGGACGTATTCTTATCTCTGCGAGCCGAAGGGATACACACACACATACATACACACATACACACACACACATACTCACACACGCACGCACACACGCACACACACATACACTCACACACACACAAACACGCACACACGCACACACACATACATTCTTTACCTCTCGACTCCTACCTATTAGTCGCTTCTTACGAATAGGCAGGGCCTTCTTGCCTCGGTCGTGCTCTTATCTATGCAAGCCGAACGGACACACACACACATACACATTCTCACACGCACACACACGCACATACGCACACATATATACACTCTTCACCACTCGACTCCTACTTATTAGTCGCCTCTTACGACAGGCATGGCCTTCTTGCCACGGCCGTGTTCTTATCTCTGCAGGCCAACTAGACACACACACTCACACACACAAATACACACACACACTCACACACGCACACACACGCACACACGCACACTCACACACACATACACTCATCACCTCTCGACTCCTACCCATTAGTCGCCTCTCACGACAGGCAGGGCCTTCTTGCCACGGCCGTGTTCTTATCTCTGCGAGCCGACTGGACACACACACACTCACACACACAAATACACACACACACTTACACACGCACACACCCGCACACTCACACACACATACACTCTTCACCTCTCGACTCCTACCCATTAGCCGCCTCTTACAACAGGCAGGGCCTTCTTGCCACGGCCGTGTTCTTATCTCTGCGAGCCGACCGAACACACACACACTCACACACGCACACACACAAACACACGCACTTACACACATACAATCTTCACCTCTCGACTCCTACGCATTAGTCGCCGCTTACGACAGGCAGGGCCTTCTTGCCTCGGCCGTATTCTTATCTCTGCAAGCCGAACGGACACACACACACTAACACACACACGCACGCACACACGCACACACACGCACACACGCACACACACATACACTCTTTACCTCTCGACTCCTACCAATTAGTCGCCACTTACGACAGGCAGGGCCTTCTTGCCTCGGCCGTATTCTTATCTCTGCAAGCCGAACGGACACACACACACTCACACACACACGCACGCTCACACGCACACACACGCACACACGCACACACACACATACACTCTTCACCTCTCGACTCCTACCTATTAATCGCCTCTTACGATAGGCAGGGCTTTCTTGCCTCGGTCGTGCTCTTATCTCTGCAAGCCGAACTAACACACACATACTCACACACGCACACACACGCACACACACGCACACACGCATACACACATACACTCTTCACCTCTCGACTCCTACTTATTAGTCGCCCTTTACAAGAGGCAGGGCCTTCTTGCCTTGGCCGTATTCTTATCTCTGCAAGCCAAACAGACACACACACATACACACACACACGAACACACACGCACACACGCACACACACACACATACACCCTTCACCTCTCGACTCCTACCCATTAGTCGCCTCTTAACGACTGGCAGTGCCTTCTTGCCACGGCCGTGTTCTCATCTCTGCGAGCCGACGGGACACACACACACACTGACACTCACACACATACCTATTACTCGACTCTCACGACAGGCAGGG
>NW_027311885.1:2587500-2717500 GCF_040954645.1 Diabrotica undecimpunctata
ACACGCACACACACAAACACACGCACTTACACACATACAATCTTCACCTCTCGACTCCTACGCATTAGTCGCCGCTTACGACAGGCAGGGCCTTCTTGCCTCGGCCGTATTCTTATCTCTGCAAGCCGAACGGACACACACACACTAACACACACACGCACGCACACACGCACACACACGCACACACGCACACACACATACACTCTTTACCTCTCGACTCCTACCAATTAGTCGCCACTTACGACAGGCAGGGCCTTCTTGCCTCGGCCGTATTCTTATCTCTGCAAGCCGAACGGACACACACACACTCACACACACACGCACGCTCACACGCACACACACGCACACACGCACACACACACATACACTCTTCACCTCTCGACTCCTACCTATTAATCGCCTCTTACGATAGGCAGGGCTTTCTTGCCTCGGTCGTGCTCTTATCTCTGCAAGCCGAACTAACACACACATACTCACACACGCACACACACGCACACACACGCACACACGCATACACACATACACTCTTCACCTCTCGACTCCTACTTATTAGTCGCCCTTTACAAGAGGCAGGGCCTTCTTGCCTTGGCCGTATTCTTATCTCTGCAAGCCAAACAGACACACACACATACACACACACACGAACACACACGCACACACGCACACACACACACATACACCCTTCACCTCTCGACTCCTACCCATTAGTCGCCTCTTAACGACTGGCAGTGCCTTCTTGCCACGGCCGTGTTCTCATCTCTGCGAGCCGACGGGACACACACACACACTGACACTCACACACATACCTATTACTCGACTCTCACGACAGGCAGGGCCTTCTTGCCTCGGCTGTGTTCTTATCTCTGCAAGACGAACGAACACACACACATACTCACACACGCACACACGCACACACACATACACTCACACACACACGCACACACACACACGCACACGCACACACTCTCCACCGCTCGACTCCTACCCATTAGTCGTTTCTTACGACAGGCAGGGCCTTCTTGCCTCGGCCGTATTCTTATCTCTGCAAGCCAAACGGACACACACACACACACACAAATACACACACATACTCACACACGCACAAACACACGCACACACACAAAGACACATACACTCTTCACCTCTCGACTCCTATTCATTAGTCGCCTCTTACGACAGGCAGGGACTTCTTGCCACGGCCGTGTTCTTATCTCTGCGAGCCGACCGGGCACACACACACTGACACACACACATTCACACACACACTCACACACGTACGCACACACGCAAACACACACATACACTCTTCACCTCTCGACTCCTACCCATTATTCTCCTCTTACGACAGGCAGGGACTTCTTGCCACGGCCGTGTTCTTATCTCTGCAAGCCGAACGGACACACACACACGCACACACAAGCACACGCACACAGGCACACACGCACACACGCACACGTACACGCACACGCACACACTCTCCACCTCTCGACTCTTATCCATTAGTCGCCTCTTAAGACAGGCAGGGCCTTCTTGCCTCGGCCGTATTCATATCTCTGCAAGCCAAACGGACACACACACACAAATACACACACATACTCACACACGCACAAACACACGCACACACACAAAGACACATACACTCTTCACCTCTCGACTCCTATTCATTAGTCGCCTCTTACGAGAGGCAGGGACTTCTTGCTACGGCCGTGTTCTTATCTCTGCGAGCCGACCGGACACACACACTGACACACACACACATTCACACACGCACACACACACGCACATGCACACGCACACGCACACGCACACACTCTTCACCTCTCGACTCCTACCCATTATTCTCCTCTTACGACAGGCAGGGACTACTTGCCACGGCCGTGTTCTTATCTCTGCAAGCCGAACGGACACACACATACACACACACACATACACACACGCTTACACACGCACACACACACGCACACACACACACGCACATGCACACGCACACGCACACGCACACACTCTTCACCTCTCGACTCCTACCCATTATTCTCCTCTTACGACAGGCAGGGACTACTTGCCACGACCGTGTTCTTATCTCTGCAAGCCGAACGGACATACACATACACACACACTCACACACACACGCACACACACACTCACACAGACACGCACACACACACACACACTCACACACACACACACATACACTCTTAACCTCTCGACTCCTACCCATTAGTCGCCTCTTACGACATTCAGGGACTTCTTGCCACGGACGTATTCATATCTCTGCAAGCCGAACGGACACACACACTTATACACACACACTCACACACGCACAAACACACACACGCACACACGCACACACACATACACTCTTCACCTCTCGACTCCTACCTTTTAGTCGCCTCTTACGATAAGCAGGGCCTTCTTGCCGCGGTCGTGTTCTCATCTCTGCAAGCCAAACTAACACACACACATACTCACACACGCACACACACGCACACACACACGCACACACGCACACACACACATACACTCTTCACCTCTCGACTCCTACCCATTATTCTCCTATTACGACAGGCAGGGACTTCTTGCCACGGCCGTGTTCTTATCTCTGCAAGCCGAACGGACACACACACACACACGCACACACACACACGCACACGCACACACTCTCCACCGCTCAACTCCTACCCATTAGTCGTTTCTTACGACAGGCAGGGCCTTCTTGCCTCGGCCGTATTCTTATCTCTGCAAGCCAAACGGACACACACACACACACAAATACACACACACATACTCACACACGCACAAACACACGCACACACACAAAGACACATACACTCTTCACCTCTCGACTCCTATTCATTAGTCGCCTCTTACGACAGGCAGGGACTTCTTGCCACGGCCGTGTTCTTATCTCTGCGAGCCGACCGGGCACACACACACTGACACACACACATTCACACACACACTCACACACGTACGCAGACACGCAAACACACACATACACTCTTCACCTCTCGACTCCTACCCATTATTCTCCTCTTACGACAGGCAGGGACTTCTTGCCACGGCCGTGTTCTTATCTCTGCAAGCCGAACGGACACACACACACGCACACACAAACACACGCACACAGGCACACGCACACACGCACACGTACACGCACACGCACACACTCTCCACCTCTCGACTCTTATCCATTAGTCGCCTCTTAAGACAGGCAGGGCCTTCTTGCCTCGGCCGTATTCATATCTCTGCAAGCCAAACGGACACACACACACAAATACACACACATACTCACACACGCACAAATACACGCACACACACAAAGACACATACACTCTTCACCTCTCGACTCCTATTCATTAGTCGCCTCTTACGAGAGGCAGGGACTTCTTGCTACGGCCGTGTTCTTATCTCTGCGAGCAGACCGGACACACACACAGACACACACACACATTCACACACACACTCACACACGTACGCACACACGCACACACACACACATACACTCTTCACCTCTCGACTCCTACCCATTATTCTCCTCTTACGACAGGCATGGACTTCTTGCCACGGCCGTGTTCTTATCTCTGCATGCCGAACGGACACACACACACACGCACACACACACACGCACACGCACACGCACACGCACACGCACACACTCTTCACCTCTCGACTCCTACCCATTATTCTCCTCTTACGACAGGCAGGGACTACTTGCCACGACCGTGTTCTTATCTCTGCAAGCCGAACGGACACACACATACACACACACTCACACACACACGCACACACGCACGCACACACGCACACACACATACACTCACACAAACAAACACGCACATACGCACACACACATACATTCTTCACCTCTCGACTCCTACCTATTAATCGTCTCTCACGACAGGCAGGGTCTTCTTGCCTCGGCCGTATTCTTATCTCTGCAAGCCGAACGGACACACACACATACACACACGCTTACACACGCACACACACGCACACACGCACACACACATACACTCTTTACCTCTCGACTCCTACCCATTAGTCGCTTCTTACAACAGGCAGGGCCTTCTTGCTACTGCCATGTTCTTATCTCTGCAAGCCGAACGGACACACACATACACACACACTCACACACACACGCACACACACACACACACTCACACACACACACACACATACACTCTTAACCTCTCGACTCCTACCCATTAGTCGCCTCTTACGACATTCAGGGACTTCTTGCCACGGACGTATTCTTATCTCTGCAAGCCTAAGGTATACACACACACATACACACACACACATACTCACACACACACGCACACACGCACACACACACACATACACTCTTCACCTCTCGACTCCTACCTATTAGTCGCCTCTTACGATAGGCAGGGCCTTCTTGCCTCGGTCGTGCTCTTATCTCTGCAAGCCGAACTAACACACACACATACTCACACACGCACACACACGCACACACGCATACACACATACACTCTTCACCTCTCGACTCCTACCCATTATTCTCCTCTTTCGACAGGCAGGGACTTCTTGCCACGGCCGTGTTCTTATCTCTGCAAGACGAACGGACACACACACACATACTCACACACGCACACACGCACGCACGCACGCACACACACATACACTCACACACACACAAACACGCACACACGCACACACACATACATTCTTCAACTCTCGACTCCGACCTATTAGTCGCCTCTTACGACAGGCAGGGCCTTCTTGCCTTGGCCGTGTTCTTATCTCTGCAAGCCAAACAGACACACACACATACACACACACACGCACACACACGCACACACGCACACACACACACACACATACACTCTTCACCTCTCGACTCCTACCCATTATTCTCCTCTTTCGACAGGCAGGGACTTCTTGCCACGGCCGTGTTCTTATCTCTGCAAGACGAACGGACACACACACACATACTCACACACGCACACACGCACGCACGCACGCACACACACATACACTCACACATACTCACACACGCACACACGCACGCACGCACGCACACACACATACACTCACACACACACAAACACGCACACACGCACACACACATACATTCTTCAACTCTCGACTCCGACCTATTAGTCGCCTCTTACGACAGGCAGGGCCTTCTTGCCTTGGCCGTGTTCTTATCTCTGCAAGCCAAACAGACACACACACATACACACACACACGCACACACACGCACACACGCACACACACACACACACACATACACTCTTCACCTCTCGACTCCTACCCATTATTCTCCTCTTTCGACAGGCAGGGACTTCTTGCCACGGCCGTGTTCTTATCTCTGCAAGACGAACGGACACACACACACATACTCACACACGCACACACACGCACACACGCACACACACATACACTCTTTACCTCTCGACTCCTACCCATTAGTCGCTTCTTACAACAGGCAGGGCCTTCTTGCTACTGCCATGTTCTTATCTCTGCAAGCCGAACGGACACACACATACACACACACTCACACACACACGCACACACACACACACACTCACACACACACACACACATACACTCTTAACCTCTCGACTCCTACCCATTAGTCGCCTCTTACGACATTCAGGGACTTCTTGCCACGGACGTATTCTTATCTCTGCAAGCCTAAGGTATACACACACACATACACACACACACATACTCACACACACACGCACACACGCACACACACACACATACACTCTTCACCTCTCGACTCCTACCTATTAGTCGCCTCTTACGATAGGCAGGGCCTTCTTGCCTCGGTCGTGCTCTTATCTCTGCAAGCCGAACTAACACACACACATACTCACACACGCACACACACGCACACACGCATACACACATACACTCTTCACCTCTCGACTCCTACCCATTATTCTCCTCTTTCGACAGGCAGGGACTTCTTGCCACGGCCGTGTTCTTATCTCTGCAAGACGAACGGACACACACACACATACTCACACACGCACACACGCACGCACGCACGCACACACACATACACTCACACACACACAAACACGCACACACGCACACACACATACATTCTTCAACTCTCGACTCCGACCTATTAGTCGCCTCTTACGACAGGCAGGGCCTTCTTGCCTTGGCCGTGTTCTTATCTCTGCAAGCCGAACTAACACACACACATACTCACACACGCACACACACACGCACACACGCACACACATACATACACTCTTCACCTCTCGACTCCTACCTATTAGCCGCCTCTTACGATAGGCAGGGCCTCATTGGCTCGGTCGTGTTCTTATTTCTGCAAGCCGAACTAACACACACACATACTTACACACGCACACACGCACGCACACACGCACACACACATACACTCACACACACAAACACGCACACACGCACACACACATCGATTCTTCACCTCTCGACTCCTACCTATTAGTCGGCTCTTACGACAGGCAGGGCCTTCTTGCCTTGGCCGTGTTCTTATCTCTGCAAGCCGAACGGACACACACACATACTCACACACGCACACACACACGCACACACGCACACACACACATACACTCTTCACCTCTCGACTCCTACTTATTAGTCGCCCATTACAAGAGGCAGGGCCTTCTTGCCTCGGCCGTATTCTTATCTCTGCAAGCCAAACAGACACACACACACATACACACACACACACTTACACACGCACACACACGCACACGCACACGCACACACTCTCCACCTCTCGACTCCTATCCATTAGTCGCCTCTTAAGACAGGCAGGGCCTTCTTGCCACGGACGTATACCTATCTCTGCGAGCCGAACGGACACACACACACACACACTTGCACACATACACACACACATACACGCTTCACCTCTCGACTCCTACCCATTAGTCGCTCCTTACAGCAAGCATGGCCTTCCTGCCACGGACGTATTCTTATCTCTGCGAGCCGAAGGGATACACACACACATACACACACACATACACACACACATACACACACATACTCACACACGCACGCACACACGCACACACACATACACTCACACACACACAAACACGCACACACGCACACACACATACATTCTTCACCTCTCGACTCCTACCTATTAGTCGCCTCTTACGATAGGCAGGGCCTTCTTACCTCGGTCGTGCTCTTATCTCTGCAAGCCGAACGGACACACACACACATACACACACCCTCTCACACGCACACACACGCACATACGCACACACATATACACTCTTCACCACTCGACTCCTACCCATTAGTCGCCTCTTACGACAGGCAGGGCCTTCTTGCCACGGCCGTGTTCTTATGCCGACTGGACACACAGACTCACACACACAAATACACACACACACTCACACACGCACACACACGCACACACGCACACTCACACACACATACACTCTTCACCTCTCGACTCCTACCCATTAGTCGCCTCTTACGACAGGCAGGGCCTTCTTGCCACGGCCGTGTTCTTATCTCTGCGAGCCGACTGGACACACACACACTCACACACACAAATACACACACACACTCACACACGCACACACACGCACACTCACATACACTTACTCACTCACTCACTTATCTCTGCAAGCCGAACGGACACATACACACTCACACACACACAAGCACGCACACACGCACACACACGCATACACACAAAAACACTTTTCACCTCTCGACTCCTACCAATTAGTCGCCACTTACGACAGGCAGGGCATTCTTGCCTCGGCCGTATTCTTATCTCTGCAAGCCGAACGGACACATACACACTCACACACACGCACGCACACACGCACACACACGCACACACACACACAAATACACTCTTCACCTCTCGACTCCTACCCATAAGTCGCCTCTTACGACAGGCATGGCCTTCTTGCCTCGGCCCTATTCTAATCTCTGCGAGCCGAATGGACACACACAAACATACACACACACACTTACACACGCAAAAACACACACACACCCACTCACGTACCCTTTTCACCTCTCGACTCCTACCCATTATTCTCCTCTTACGACAGGCAGGGACTACTTGCCACGGCCTGTTCTTATCTCTGCAAGCCGAACGGACACACACATACACACACACTCATACACACACGCACACACGCACGCACACACGCACACACACATACACTCACACACACAAACACGCACATACGCACACACACATACATTCTTCACTTCTCGACTCCTACCTATTAATCGTCTCTCACGACAGGCAGGGTCTTCTTGCCTCGGCCGTATTCTTATCTCTGCAAGCCGAACGGACACACACACATACACACACGCTTACACACGCACACACATACACTCTTTACCTCTCGACTCCTACCCATTAGTCGCTTCTTACAACAGGCAGGGCCTTCTTGCTACTGCCATGTTCTTATCTCTGCAAGCCGAACGGACACACACATACACACACACTCACACACACACGCACACACACACACACTCACACACACACACACACACACACATACACTCTTAACCTCTCGACTCCTACCCATTAGTCGCCTCTTACGACATTCAGGGACTTCTTGCCACGGACGTATTCATATCTCTGCAAGCCGAACGGACACACACACTTATACACACACACTCACACACGCACAAACACACACACGCACACACGCACACACACATACACTCTTCACCTCTCGACTCCTACCTTTTAGTCGCCTCTTACGATAAGCAGGGCCTTCTTGCCGCGGTCGTGTTCTCATCTCTGCAAGCCAAACGGACACACACACACACACACACATACACTCTTCACCTCTCGACTCCTACCCATTATTCTCCTCTTACGACAGGCAGGGACTTCTTGCCACGGCCGTGTTCTTATCTCTGCAAGCCGAACGGACACACACACATACTCACACACGCACACACACACGCACACACGCACACACACACATACACTCTTCACCTCTCGACTCCTACCCATTATTCTCCTATTACGACAGGCAGGGACTTCTTGCCACGGCCGTGTTCTTATCTCTGCAAGCCGAACGGACACACACACACACGCACACACACACACGCACACGCACACACTCTCCACCGCTCGACTCCTACCCATTAGTCGTTTCTTACGACAGGCAGGGCCTTCTTGCCTCGGCCGTATTCTTATCTCTGCAAGCCAAACGGACACACACACACACACAAATACACACACACATACTCACACACGCACAAACACACGCACACACACAAAGACACATACACTCTTCACCTCTCGACTCCTATTCATTAGTCGCCTCTTACGACAGGCAGGGACTTCTTGCCACGGCCGTGTTCTTATCTCTGCGAGCCGACCGGGCACACACACACTGACACACACACATTCACACACACACTCACACACGTACGCACACACGCAAACACACACATACACTCTTCACCTCTCGACTCCTACCCATTATTCTCCTCTTACGACAGGCAGGGACTTCTTGCCACGGCCGTGTTCTTATCTCTGCAAGCCGAACGGACACACACACACGCACACACAAACACACGCACACAGGCACACACGCACACACGCACACGTACACGCACACGCACACACTCTCCACCTCTCGACTCTTATCCATTAGTCGCCTCTTAAGACAGGCAGGGCCTTCTTGCCTCGGCCGTATTCATATCTCTGCAAGCCAAACGGACACACACACACAAATACACACACATACTCACACACGCACAAACACACGCACACACACAAAGACACATACACTCTTCACCTCTCGACTCCTATTCATTAGTCGCCTCTTACGAGAGGCAGGGACTTCTTGCTACGGCCGTGTTCTTATCTCTGCGAGCAGACCGGACACACACACTGACACACACACATTCACACACACACTCACACACGTACGCACACACGCACACACACACACATACACTCTTCACCTCTCGACTCCTACCCATTATTCTCCTCTTACGACAGGCATGGACTTCTTGCCACGGCCGTGTTCTTATCTCTGCATGCCGAACGGACACACACACACACGCACACACACACACGCACACGCACACGCACACGCACACGCACACACTCTTCACCTCTCGACTCCTACCCATTATTCTCCTCTTACGACAGGCAGGGACTACTTGCCACGACCGTGTTCTTATCTCTGCAAGCCGAACAAACACACACATACACACACACTCACACACACACGCACACACGCACGCACACACGCACACACACATACACTCACACAAACAAACACGCACATACGCACACACACATACATTCTTCACCTCTCGACTCCTATCTATTAATCGTCTCTCACGACAGGCAGGGTCTTCTTGCCTCGGCCGTATTCTTATCTCTGCAAGCCGAACGGACACACACACATACACACACGCTTACACACGCACACACACGCACACACGCACACACACATACACTCTTTACCTCTCGACTCCTACCCATTAGTCGCTTCTTACAACAGGCAGGGCCTTCTTGCTACTGCCATGTTCTTATCTCTGCAAGCCGAACGGACACACACATACACACACACTCACACACACACGCACACACACACACACACTCACACACACACACACATACACTCTTAACCTCTCGACTCCTACCCATTAGTCGCCTCTTACGACATTCAGGGACTTCTTGCCACGGACGTATTCTTATCTCTGCAAGCCGAACGGACACACACACATACTCACACACGCACACACACGCACACACGCACACTCACACACACATACACTCTTCACCTCTCGACTCCTACCCATTAGTCGCCTCTTACGACAAGCAGGGCCTTCTTGCCACGGCGGTGTTCTTATCTCTGCAAGCCGAACGGACACACACACACACGCACACACAAACACACGCACACAGGCATACACGCACACACGCACACGCACACGCACACACTCTCCACCTCTCGACTCCTATCCATTAGTCGCCTCTTAAGACAGGCAGGGCCTTCTTGCCACAGACGTATTCCTATCTCTGCGAGCCGAACGGACACACACACACACTTGCACACACACACACACACACACACACACACACACACACACACACACACACACACACATACACGCTTTACCACTCGACTCCTACCAATTAGTCGCTCCTTACAGCAAGCATGGCCTTCTTGTCACGGATATATTCTTATCTCTGCGAGCCTAAGGTATACACACACACATACACACACACACATACTCACACACACACGCACACACGCACACACACACATACACTCTTCACCTCTCGACTCCTACCTATTAGTCGCCTCTTACGATAGGCAGGGCCTTCTGGCCTCGGTCGTGCTCTTATCTCTGCAAGCCGAACTAACACACACACATACTTACACACGCACACACACGCACACACGCATACACACATACACTCTTCACCTCTCGACTCCCACTTATTAGTCGCCCCTTACAAGAGGCAGGGCCTTCTTGCCTCGGCCGTATTCTTATCTCTGCAAGCCAAACAGACACACACACATACACACACACACGCACACACACGCACACACGCACACACACACACACACACATACACTCTTCACCTCTCGACTCCTACCCATTATTCTCCTCTTACGACAGGCAGGGACTTCTTGCCACGGCCGTGTTCTTATCTCTGCAAGACGAACGGACACACACACACATACTCACACACGCACACACGCACGCACGCACGCACACACACATACACTCACACACACACAAACACGCACACACGCACACACACATACATTCTTCAACTCTCGACTCCGACCTATTAGTCGCCTCTTACGACAGGCAGGGCCTTCTTGCCTTGGCCGTGTTCTTATCTCTGCAAGCCGAACGGACACACACACATACTCACACACGCACACACACACGCACACACGCACACACATACATACACTCTTCACCTCTCGACTCCTACCTATTAGCCGCCTCTTACGATAGGCAGGGCCTCATTGGCTCGGTCGTGTTCTTATTTCTGCAAGCCGAACTAACACACACACATACTCACACACGCACACACGCACGCACACACGCACACACACATACACTCACACACACAAACACGCACACACGCACACACACATCGATTCTTCACCTCTCGACTCCTACCTATTAGTCGGCTCTTACGACAGGCAGGGCCTTCTTGCCTTGGCCGTGTTCTTATCTCTGCAAGCCGAACGGACACACACACATACTCACACACGCACACACACACGCACACACGCACACACACACATACACTCTTCACCTCTCGACTCCTACTTATTAGTCGCCCATTACAAGAGGCAGGGCCTTCTTGCCTCGGCCGTATTCTTATCTCTGCAAGCCAAACAGACACACACACACATACACACACACACACTTACACACGCACACACACGCACACGCACACGCACACACTCTCCACCTCTCGACTCCTATCCATTAGTCGCCTCTTAAGACAGGCAGGGCCTTCTTGCCACGGACGTATACCTATCTCTGCGAGCCGAACGGACACACACACACACACACTTGCACACATACACACACACACATACACGCTTCACCTCTCGACTCCTACCCATTAGTCGCTCCTTACAGCAAGCATGGCCTTCCTGCCACGGACGTATTCTTATCTCTGCGAGCCGAAGGGATACACACACACATACACACACACATACACACACACATACACACACATACTCACACACGCACGCACACACGCACACACACATACACTCACACACACACACAAACACGCACACACGCACACACACATACATTCTTCACCTCTCGACTCCTACCTATTAGTCGCCTCTTACGATAGGCAGGGCCTTCTTGCCTCGGTCGTGCTCTTATCTCTGCAAGCCGAACGGACACACACACACATACACACACCCTCTCACACGCACACACACGCACATACGCACACACATATACACTCTTCACCACTCGACTCCTACCCATTAGTCGCCTCTTACGACAGGCAGGGCCTTCTTGCCACGGCCGTGTTCTTATGCCGACTGGACACACACACTCACACACACAAATACACACACACACTCACACACGCACACACACGCACACACGCACACTCACACACACATACACTCTTCACCTCTCGACTCCTACCCATTAGTCGCCTCTTACGACAGGCAGGGCCTTCTTGCCACGGCCGTGTTCTTATCTCTGCGAGCCGACTGGACACACACACACTCACACACACAAATACACACACACACTCACACACGCACACACACGCACACTCACATACACTTACTCACTCACTCACTTATCTCTGCAAGCCGAACGGACACATACACACTCACACACACACAAGCACGCACACACGCACACACACGCATACACACAAAAACACTTTTCACCTCTCGACTCCTACCAATTAGTCGCCACTTACGACAGGCAGGGCATTCTTGCCTCGGCCGTATTCTTATCTCTGCAAGCCGAACGGACACATACACACTCACACACACGCACGCACACACGCACACACACGCACACACACACACAAATACACTCTTCACCTCTCGACTCCTACCCATAAGTCGCCTCTTACGACAGGCATGGCCTTCTTGCCTCGGCCCTATTCTAATCTCTGCGAGCCGAATGGACACACACAAACATACACACACACACACACACTTACACACGCAAAAACACACACACACCCACACACGCACACACTCACGTACCCTTTTCACCTCTCGACTCCTACCCATTAGTCGCCTCTTACGACAGGCAGGGACTTCTTGCCACGGCCGTGTTCTTATCTCTGTAAGCCGAACGGACACACACACACATGCACACACAAACACACGCACACAGGCACACACGCACACACGCACACACGCACACGCACACATTCTTTACCTCTCGATTCCTATCCATTGGTCGCCTCTTAAGACAGGCAGGGCCTTCTTGCCTCGGCCGTATTCTTATCTCTGCAAGCCAAACGGACACACACACACATACACACACATACTCACACACGCACAAACACACGCACACACACAAAGACACATAAACTCTTCACCTCTAGACTCCTATTCATTAGTCGCCTCTTACGACAGGCAGGGACTTCTTGCCACGGCCATGTTCTCATCTCTGCGAGCCGAACGGACACACACACACTCACACACACACAGGCACACACGCACACACACACGCACACACGCACACACACACAAATACACTCTTCACCTCTCGACTTCTACCCATTAGTCGCATCTTACGACAGGCACGGACTTATTGCCTCGGCCGTATTCTAATCTCTGCGAGCCGCACGGACACACACACACTGACACACACATATTCACACACACACTCACACACGTACGCACACACGCACACACACATATACACTCTTCACCTCTCGACTCCTACCCATTATTCTCCTCTTACGACAGGCAGGGACTTTTTGCCACGGCCGTGTTCTTATCTCTGCAAGCCGAACGGACACACACACGCACACACACACACGCACACGCAAACGCACACGCACACACTCTTCACCTCTCGACTCCTACCCATTATTCTCCTCTTACGACAGGCAGGGACTTCTTGCCACGGCCGTGTTCTTATCTCTGCAAGCCGAACGGACACACACATACACACACACTCACACACACACACGCACACACGCACCCACACATGCACACACACATACACCCACACACACACAAACACGCACATACGCACACACACATACATTCTTCACCTCTCGACTCCTACCTATTAGTCGTCTCTCACGACAGGCAGGGACTTTTGCCTCGGCCGTATTCTTATCTCTGCAAGCCGAACGGACACACACACATACTCACACACGCACACACACACGCACACACGCACCGACACACATACACTCTTCACCTCTCGACTCCTACTTATTAGTCGCCCACTCTTCACCTCTCGACTCCTACCCATTATTCTCCTCTTACGACAGGCAGGGACTTCTTGCCACGGCCGTGTTCTTATCTCTGCAAGCCGAACGGACACACACATACACACACACACACACACGCACACACGCACGCACACATGCACACACACATACACTCACACACACACAAACACGCACATACGCACACACACATACATTCTTCACCTCTCGACTCCTACCTATTAGTCGTCTCTCACGACAGGCAGGGCCTTCTTGCCTTGGCCGTGTTCTTATCACTGCAAGCCGAACGGACACACACACATACTCACACACGCACACACACACGCACACACGCACACAAACATACACTCTTTATCTCTCGACTCCTACCTATTAGTCGCCTCTTACGATAGACAGGGCCTTGTTGCCTCGGTCGTGTTCTTATTTCTGCAAGCCAAACTAACACACACACATACTCACACACGCACACACACACGCACACACGCACACACACATACACTTTTCACCTCTCGACTCCTACTTATTAGTCGCCACTCTTCGCCTCTCGACTCCTATCCATTAGTCGCCCCGTACGATTTGCATCGCTTTCTTGCCACGGCTGTTTTCTTATCTCTGCAAGCTGAAGGGACACACACACATACATACACACACACTCACAAACACACACACACACACACACGCACGCACACACGCACACACACATACACTCACACACACACAAACACGCCCACACGCACACACACATACATTCTTCACCTCTCGACTCCTACCTATTAGTCGCCTCTTACGATAGGCAGGGCCTTCTTGCCTTGGCCGTGTTCTTATCACTGCAAGCCGAACGGACACACACACACATACTCACACACGCACACACACACGCACACACGCACACAAACATACACTCTTCACCTCTCGACTCCTACCTATTAGTCGCCTCTTACGATAGGCAGGGCCTTCTTGCCTCAGTCGTGTTCTTATTTCTGCAAGCCGAACTAACACACACACATACTCACACACGCACACACACACGCACACACGCACACACACACATACACTCTTCACCTCTCGACTCCTACCAATTAGTCGCCTCTTACGATAGGCAGGGCCTTCTTGCCTTGGCCGTGTTCTTATCACTGCAAGCCGAACGGACACACACACATACTCACACACGCACACATACACGCACACACGCACACAAACATACACTCTTCACCTTTCGACTCCTACCTATTAGTCGCCTCTTACGATAGGCAGGGCCTTCTTGCCTCGGTCGTGTTCTTATTTCTGCAAGCCGAACTAACACACACACATACTCACACACGCACACACACACGCACACACGCACACACACACATACACTCTTCACCTCTCGACTCCTACTTATTACTTGCCTCTTACGACAGGCAGGGCCTTCTTGCCACGGCTGTGTTCTTATCTCTGCGAGCCGACCGCACACACACACACTCACACACTCACATACACACACACATAAACACGCACGCACACGTACACGCACACACTCTCCATCTCTCGACTCCTATCCATTAGTCGCCTCTTACGACAGGCAGGGCCTTCTTGCTACGGACGTGTTCTTATCTCTGCGTGCCAAACGAACACACACACACACACTCGCACACACACATACACACACATACACGCTTCACCTCTCGACTCCTACCCATTAGTCGCCTCTTACGACATTCAGGGACTTCTTGCCACGGCCGTGTTCTTATCTCTGCGAGCCGAACGGACACACACACACTCACACAAACACACGCACACACGCACACACGCACACACACGCACCCACACACACGCACACGCACACGCACACACTCTCCACCTCTCGACTCCTACCTTTTAGTCGCCTCTTACGAGAGGCAGGGCCTTCTTGCCCCGGCTGTATTCATATCTCTGCAAGCCGAACGGACACACACACTTATATACACACACTCACACACGCACAAACACACACACGCACACACGCACACACACATACACTCTTCACCTCTCGACTCCTACCTTTTAGTCGCCTCTTACGATAAGCAGGGCCTTCTTGCCGCGGTCGTGTTCTCATCTCTGCAAGCCAAACTAACACACACACACTCACACACGCCCACACACGCACACACGCACACACACATACACACACATACACGCTTCACCTCTCGACTCCTACCCATTAGTCGCCTCTTACGACATTCAGGGACTTCTTGCCACGGCCGTGTTCTTATCTCTGCGAGCCGAACGGACACACACAGACTCACACAAACACACGCACACACGCACACACACGCACCCACACACACGCACACGCACACGCACACACTCTCCACCTCTCGACTCCTATCCATTAGCCGCCTCTTAAGACAGGCAGGGCCTTCTTGCCACGGCCGAAATCCTATCTCTGCGAGCCGAGCGGACAAACACACACACTCACACACACACACACACACATACACTCTTCACCTCTCGAATCCTACCTTTTAGTCACCTCTTACGAGAGGCAGGGCCTTCTTGCCCCGGCCGTATTCATATCTCTGCAAGCCGAACGGACACACACACTTATACACACACACTCACACACGCACAAACACACATACACGCACACACGCACACACACATACACTCTTCACCTATCGACTACTACCAATTAGTCGCTCCTTACAGCAAGCATGGCCTTTTTGCCACGGCCGTATTCTTATCTCTGCAAGCCGAACGGACACACACACATACTCACACACGCACACACACACGCACACACGCACACACACACATACACTCTTCACCTCTCGGCTCCTACTTATTACTCGCCTCTTACGACAGGCAGGGCCTTCTTGCCACGGCTGTGTTCTTATCTCTGCGAGCCGACCGCACACACACACACTCACACACTCACATACACACACACTTAAACACGCACGCACACGTACACGCACACACTCTCCACCTCTCGACTCCTATCCATTAGTCGCCTCTTACGACAGGCAGGGCCTTCTTGCTACGGACGTGTTCTTATCTCTGCGGGCCAAAGGGACACACACACACACACTCGCACACACACATACACACACATACACGCTTTACCTCTCGACTCCTACCCATTAGTCGCCTCTTACGACATTCAGGGACTTCTTGCCACGGCCGTGTTCTTATCTCTGCGAGCCGAACGGACACACATACACTCACACACACACGCACACACGCACACACACGCACCCACACACACGCACACGCACACGCACACACTCTCCATCTCTCGACTAATATCCATTAGCCGCCTCTTAAGACAGGCAGGGCCTTCTTACCACGGCCGTAATCTTATCTCTGTGAGCCGAGCGGACAAAGACACACACTCACACACACACACATACACTCTTCACCTCTCGACCCCTACCTTTTAGTCGCCTCTTACGAGAGGCAGGGCCTTCTTGCCCCGGCAGTATTCATATCTCTGCAAGCCGAACGGACACACACACTTATACACACACACTCACACACGCACAAACACACACACGCACACACGCACACACACATACACTCTTCACCTCTCGACTCCTACCTTTTAGTCGCCTCTTACGATAAGCAGGGCCTTCTTGCCGCGGTCGTGTTCTCATCTCTGCAAGCCAAACTAACACACACACATACTCACACACGCACACACACGCACACACACACGCACACACGCACACACACACATACACTCTTGACCTCTCGACTCCTACTTATTAGTTGACCCTTACAAGAGGCAGGGCCTTCTGGCCTCGGCCGTATTCTTATCTCTGCAAGCCAAACGGACACACACACATACACACACACTCACACACGCCCACACACGCACACACGCACACACACACACATACACTCTTCACCTCTCGACTCCTACCCATTATTCTCCTCTTACGACAGGCAGGGACTTCTTGCCACGGCCGTGTTCTTATCTCTGCAAGTCGAACGGACACACACACATACTCACACACGCACACACACACGCACACACGCACACACACACATACACTCTTCACCTCTCGACTCCTACCCATTATTCTCCTATTACGACAGGCAGGGACTTCTTGCCACGGCCGTGTTCTTATCTCTGCAAGCCGAACGGACACACACACACACGCACACACACACACGCACACGCACACACTCTCCACCGCTCGACTCCTACCCATTAGTCGTTTCTTACGACAGACAGGGCCTTCTTGCCTCGGCCGTATTCTTATCTCTGCAAGCCAAACGGACACACACACACACACACAAACACACACACATACTCACACACGCACAAACACACGCACACACACAAAGACACATACACTCTTCACCTCTCGACTCCTATTCATTAGTCGCCTCTTACGACAGGCAGGGACTTCTTGCCACGGCCGTGTTCTTATCTCTGCAAGCCGAACGGACACACACACACACGCACACACAAACACACGCACACAGGCACAAAGGCACACACGCAAACGCACACGCACACGCACACACTCTCCACCTCTCGATTCCTATCCATTAGTCGCCTCTTAAGACAGGCAGGGCCTTCTTGCCACGGACGTATTTTTATCTCTGCGAGCCGAACGGACACACACACACACGCACAGACAAACACACGCACACAGGCACACACGCACACACGCACACGTACACGCACACGCACACACTCTCCACCTCTCGACTCCTATCCATTAGTCGCCTCTTAAGACAGGCAGGGCCTTCTTGCCTCGGCCGTATTCTTATCTCTGCAAGCCAAACGGACACACACACATACACACACACTCACACACGCCCACACACGCACACACGCACACACACACATACACTCTTCACCTCTCGACTCCTACCCATTATTCTCCTCTTACGACAGGCAGGGACTTCTTGCCACGGCCGTGTTCTTATCTCTGCAAGCCGAACAGACACACACACATACTTACACACGCACACACACACGCACACACGCACACACACACATACACTCTTCACCTCTCGACTCCTACCCATTATTCTCCTATTACGACAGGCAGGGACTTCTTGCCACGGCCGTGTTCTTATCTCTGCAAGCCGAACGGACACACACACACACGCACACACACACACGCACACGCACACACTCTCCACCGCTCGACTCCTACCCATTAGTCGTTTCTTACGACAGGCAGGGCCTTCTTGCCTCGGCCGTATTCTTATCTCTGCAAGCCAAACGGACACACACACACACACACACACAAACACACACACATACTCACACACGCACAAACACACGCACACACACAAAGACACATACACTCTTCACCTCTCGACTCCTATTCATTAGTCGCCTCTTATGACAGGCAGGGACTTCTTGCCACGGCCGTGTTCTTATCTCTGCAAGCCGAACGGACACACACATACACACACACACACACACGCACACACGCACGCACACATGCACACACACATACACTCACACACACACAAACACGCACATACGCACACACACATACATTCTTCACCTCTCGACTCCTACCTATTAGTCGTCTCTCACGACAGGCAGGGCCTTCTTGCCTTGGCCGTGTTCTTATCACTGCAAGCCGAACGGACACACACACATACTCACACACGCACACACACACGCACACACGCACACAAACATACACTCTTTATCTCTCGACTCCTACCTATTAGTCGCCTCTTACGATAGACAGGGCCTTGTTGCCTCGGTCGTGTTCTTATTTCTGCAAGCCAAACTAACACACACACATACTCACACACGCACACACACACACGCACACACGCACACACACATACACTTTTCACCTCTCGACTCCTACTTATTAGTCGCCACTCTTCGCCTCTCGACTCCTATCCATTAGTCGCCCCGTACGATTTGCATCGCTTTCTTGCCACGGCTGTTTTCTTATCTCTGCAAGCTGAAGGGACACACACACATACATACACACACACTCACAAACACACACACACACACACGCACGCACACACGCACACACACATACACTCACACACACACAAACACGCCCACACGCACACACACATACATTCTTCACCTCTCGACTCCTACCTATTAGTCGCCTCTTACGATAGGCAGGGCCTTCTTGCCTTGGCCGTGTTCTTATCACTGCAAGCCGAACGGACACACACACACATACTCACACACGCACACACACACGCACACACGCACACAAACATACACTCTTCACCTCTCGACTCCTACCTATTAGTCGCCTCTTACGATAGGCAGGGCCTTCTTGCCTCAGTCGTGTTCTTATTTCTGCAAGCCGAACTAACACACACACATACTCACACACGCACACACACACGCACACACGCACACACACACATACACTCTTCACCTCTCGACTCCTACCAATTAGTCGCCTCTTACGATAGGCAGGGCCTTCTTGCCTTGGCCGTGTTCTTATCACTGCAAGCCGAACGGACACACACACATACTCACACACGCACACATACACGCACACACGCACACAAACATACACTCTTCACCTTTCGACTCCTACCTATTAGTCGCCTCTTACGATAGGCAGGGCCTTCTTGCCTCGGTCGTGTTCTTATTTCTGCAAGCCGAACTAACACACACACATACTCACACACGCACACACACACGCACACACGCACACACACACATACACTCTTCACCTCTCGACTCCTACTTATTACTTGCCTCTTACGACAGGCAGGGCCTTCTTGCCACGGCTGTGTTCTTATCTCTGCGAGCCGACCGCACACACACACACTCACACACTCACATACACACACACATAAACACGCACGCACACGTACACGCACACACTCTCCATCTCTCGACTCCTATCCATTAGTCGCCTCTTACGACAGGCAGGGCCTTCTTGCTACGGACGTGTTCTTATCTCTGCGTGCCAAACGGACACACACACACACACACTCGCACACACACATACACACACATACACGCTTCACCTCTCGACTCCTACCCATTAGTCGCCTCTTACGACATTCAGGGACTTCTTGCCACGGCCGTGTTCTTATCTCTGCGAGCCGAACGGACACACACACACTCACACAAACACACGCACACACGCACACACGCACACACACGCACCCACACACACGCACACGCACACGCACACACTCTCCACCTCTCGACTCCTACCTTTTAGTCGCCTCTTACGAGAGGCAGGGCCTTCTTGCCCCGGCTGTATTCATATCTCTGCAAGCCGAACGGACACACACACTTATATACACACACTCACACACGCACAAACACACACACGCACACACGCACACACACATACACTCTTCACCTCTCGACTCCTACCTTTTAGTCGCCTCTTACGATAAGCAGGGCCTTCTTGCCGCGGTCGTGTTCTCATCTCTGCAAGCCAAACTAACACACACACACTCACACACGCCCACACACGCACACACGCACACACACATACACACACATACACGCTTCACCTCTCGACTCCTACCCATTAGTCGCCTCTTACGACATTCAGGGACTTCTTGCCACGGCCGTGTTCTTATCTCTGCGAGCCGAACGGACACACACAGACTCACACAAACACACGCACACACGCACACACACGCACCCACACACACGCACACGCACACGCACACACTCTCCACCTCTCGACTCCTATCCATTAGCCGCCTCTTAAGACAGGCAGGGCCTTCTTGCCACGGCCGTAATCCTATCTCTGCGAGCCGAGCGGACAAACACACACACTCACACACACACACACACACATACACTCTTCACCTCTCGAATCCTACCTTTTAGTCGCCTCTTACGAGAGGCAGGGCCTTCTTGCCCCGGCCGTATTCATATCTCTGCAAGCCGAACGGACACACACACTTATACACACACACTCACACACGCACAAACACACATACACGCACACACGCACACACACATACACTCTTCACCTATCGACTACTACCAATTAGTCGCTCCTTACAGCAAGCATGGCCTTTTTGCCACGGCCGTATTCTTATCTCTGCAAGCCGAACGGACACACACACATACTCACACACGCACACACACACGCACACACGCACACACACACATACACTCTTCACCTCTCGGCTCCTACTTATTACTCGCCTCTTACGACAGGCAGGGCCTTCTTGCCACGGCTGTGTTCTTATCTCTGCGAGCCGACCGCACACACACACACTCACACACTCACATACACACACACTTAAACACGCACGCACACGTACACGCACACACTCTCCACCTCTCGACTCCTATCCATTAGTCGCCTCTTACGACAGGCAGGGCCTTCTTGCTACGGACGTGTTCTTATCTCTGCGGGCCAAAGGGACACACACACACACACTCGCACACACACATACACACACATACACGCTTTACCTCTCGACTCCTACCCATTAGTCGCCTCTTACGACATTCAGGGACTTCTTGCCACGGCCGTGTTCTTATCTCTGCGAGCCGAACGGACACACATACACTCACACACACACACGCACACACGCACACACACGCACCCACACACACGCACACGCACACGCACACACTCTCCATCTCTCGACTAATATCCATTAGCCGCCTCTTAAGACAGGCAGGGCCTTCTTACCACGGCCGTAATCTTATCTCTGCGAGCCGAGCGGACAAAGACACACACTCACACACACACACATACACTCTTCACCTCTCGACCCCTACCTTTTAGTCGCCTCTTACGAGAGGCAGGGCCTTCTTGCCCCGGCAGTATTCATATCTCTGCAAGCCGAACGGACACACACACTTATACACACACACTCACACACGCACAAACACACACACGCACACACGCACACACACATACACTCTTCACCTCTCGACTCCTACCTTTTAGTCGCCTCTTACGATAAGCAGGGCCTTCTTGCCGCGGTCGTGTTCTCATCTCTGCAAGCCAAACTAACACACACACATACTCACACACGCACACACACGCACACACACACGCACACACGCACACACACACATACACTCTTGACCTCTCGACTCCTACTTATTAGTTGACCCTTACAAGAGGCAGGGCCTTCTGGCCTCGGCCGTATTCTTATCTCTGCAAGCCAAACGGACACACACACATACACACACACTCACACACGCCCACACACGCACACACGCACACACACACACATACACTCTTCACCTCTCGACTCCTACCCATTATTCTCCTCTTACGACAGGCAGGGACTTCTTGCCACGGCCGTGTTCTTATCTCTGCAAGTCGAACGGACACACACACATACTCACACACGCACACACACACGCACACACGCACACACACACATACACTCTTCACCTCTCGACTCCTACCCATTATTCTCCTATTACGACAGGCAGGGACTTCTTGCCACGGCCGTGTTCTTATCTCTGCAAGCCGAACGGACACACACACACACGCACACACACACACGCACACGCACACACTCTCCACCGCTCGACTCCTACCCATTAGTCGTTTCTTACGACAGGCAGGGCCTTCTTGCCTCGGCCGTATTCTTATCTCTGCAAGCCAAACGGACACACACACACACACACAAACACACACACATACTCACACACGCACAATCACACGCACACACACAAAGACACATACACTCTTCACCTCTCGACTCCTATTCATTAGTCGCCTCTTACGACAGGCAGGGACTTCTTGCCACGGCCGTGTTCTTATCTCTGCAAGCCGAACGGACACACACACACACGCACACACAAACACACGCACACAGGCACAAAGGCACACACGCAAACGCACACGCACACGCACACACTCTCCACCTCTCGATTCCTATCCATTAGTCGCCTCTTAAGACAGGCAGGGCCTTCTTGCCACGGACGTATTTTTATCTCTGCGAGCCGAACGGACACACACACACACGCACAGACAAACACACGCACACAGGCACACACGCACACACGCACACGTACACGCACACGCACACACTCTCCACCTCTCGACTCCTATCCATTAGTCGCCTCTTAAGACAGGCAGGGCCTTCTTGCCTCGGCCGTATTCTTATCTCTGCAAGCCAAACGGACACACACACATACACACACACTCACACACGCCCACACACGCACACACGCACACACACACACATACACTCTTCACCTCTCGACTCCTACCCATTATTCTCCTCTTACGACAGGCAGGGACTTCTTGCCACGGCCGTGTTCTTATCTCTGCAAGCCGAACAGACACACACACATACTCACACACGCACACACACACGCACACACGCACACACACACATACACTCTTCACCTCTCGACTCCTACCCATTATTCTCCTATTACGACAGGCAGGGACTTCTTGCCACGGCCGTGTTCTTATCTCTGCAAGCCGAACGGACACACACACACACGCACACACACACACGCACACGCACACACTCTCCACCGCTCGACTCCTACCCATTAGTCGTTTCTTACGACAGGCAGGGCCTTCTTGCCTCGGCCGTATTCTTATCTCTGCAAGCCAAACGGACACACACACACACACACACAAACACACACACATACTCACACACGCACAAACACACGCACACACACAAAGACACATACACTCTTCACCTCTCGACTCCTATTCATTAGTCGCCTCTTACGACAGGCAGGGACTTCTTGCCACGGCCGTGTTCTTATCTCTGCAAGCCGAACGGACACACACACACACGCACACACAAACACACGCACACAGGCACAAACGCACACACGCAAACGCACACGCACACGCACACACTCTCCACCTCTCGATTCCTATCCATTAGTCGCCTGTTAAGACAGGCAGGGCCTTCTTGCCACGGACGTATTTTTATCTCTGCGAGCCGAACGGACACACACACACACGCACAGACAAACACACGCACACAGGCACACACGCACACACGCACACGTACACGCACACGCACACACTCTCCACCTCTCGACTCCTATCCATTAGTCGCCTCTTAAGACAGGCAGGGCCTTCTTGCCTCGGCCGTATTCTTATCTCTGCAAGCCAAACGGACACACACACATACACACACACACACACTCACACACACAAGCACGCACACACGCACACACACGCACACACACAAATACACTTTTCACCCCTCGACTCCTACCCATTAGTCGCCTCTTACGACAGGCATGGCCTTCTTGCCTCGGCCGTATTCTTATCTCTGCGAACCGAATGGACACACACATACATACACACATACATTTACACACGCACAAACACACACACACCCACACACGCACACACACATACACATACACTATTCACCTCTCGACTCCTACCTATTAGTCGCCCCTTACAAGAGGCAGGGCCTTCTTGCCTCGGCCGTATTCTAATCTTTGCGAACCGAATGGACACACACATACATACAAACACATATTTACACACGCACAAACACACACACACCCACACACGCACACACACATACACATACACTCTTAACCTCTCGACTCCTACCCATTAGTCGCCTCTTACGACATTCAGGGACTTCTTGCCACGGACGTATTCTTATCTCTGCAAGCCGAACGGACACACACACATACTCACACACGCACACACACACGCACACACGTACACACACACATACACTCTTCACCTCTCGACTCCTACCCATTAGTCGCCTCTTACGACAGGCAGGGCCTTCTTGCCACGGCCGTGTTCTCATTTCAGCGAGCCGACCGGACACACACACACGCACACAAAAAACACACGCACACAGGCACAAACGCACACACGCAATCGCACACGCACACGCACACACTCTCCACCTCTCGACTCCTATCCATTAGTCGTCTCTTAAGACAGGCAGGGCCTTCTTGCAACGAACGCATTCTTATCTCTGCGAGCCGAACGGACACACACACACTCACACACTCACATACACACACACTTAAACACGCACGCACACGTACACGCACACACTCTCCACCTCTCGACTCCTATCCATTAGTCGCCTCTTACGACAGGCAGGGCCTTCTTGCTACGGACGTGTTCTTATCTCTGCGGGCCAAACGGACACACACACACACACTCGCACACACACATACACACACATACACGCTTTACCTCTCGACTCCTACCCATTAGTCGCCTCTTACGACATTCAGGGACTTCTTGCCACGGCCGTGTTCTTATCTCTGCGAGCCGAACGGACACACATACACTCACACACACACACGCACACACGCACACACACGCACCCACACACACGCACACGCACACGCACACACTCTCCATCTCTCGACTAATATCCATTAGCCGCCTCTTAAGACAGGCAGGGCCTTCTTACCACGGCCGTAATCTTATCTCTGCGAGCCGAGCGGACAAAGACACACACTCACACACACACACATACACTCTTCACCTCTCGACCCCTACCTTTTAGTCGCCTCTTACGAGAGGCAGGGCCTTCTTGCCCCGGCAGTATTCATATCTCTGCAAGCCGAACGGACACACACACTTATACACACACACTCACACACGCACAAACACACACACGCACACACGCACACACACATACACTCTTCACCTCTCGACTCCTACCTTTTAGTCGCCTCTTACGATAAGCAGGGCCTTCTTGCCGCGGTCGTGTTCTCATCTCTGCAAGCCAAACTAACACACACACATACTCACACACGCACACACACGCACACACCCACGCACACACGCACACACACACATACACTCTTGACCTCTCGACTCCTACTTATTAGTTGACCCTTACAAGAGGCAGGGCCTTCTGGCCTCGGCCGTATTCTTATCTCTGCAAGCCAAACGGACACACACACATACACACACACTCACACACGCCCACACACGCACACACGCACACACACACACATACACTCTTCACCTCTCGACTCCTACCCATTATTCTCCTCTTACGACAGGCAGGGACTTCTTGCCACGGCCGTGTTCTTATCTCTGCAAGTCGAACGGACACACACACATACTCACACACGCACACACACACGCACACACGCACACACACACATACACTCTTCACCTCTCGACTCCTACCCATTATTCTCCTATTACGACAGGCAGGGACTTCTTGCCACGGCCGTGTTCTTATCTCTGCAAGCCGAACGGACACACACACACACGCACACACACACGCGCACACGCACACACTCTCCACCGCTCGACTCCTACCCATTAGTCGTTTCTTACGACAGGCAGGGCCTTCTTGCCTCGGCCGTATTCTTATCTCTGCAAGCCAAACGGACACACACACACACACACAAACACACACACATACTCACACACGCACAAACACACGCACACACACAAAGACACATACACTCTTCACCTCTCGACTCCTATTCATTAGTCGCCTCTTACGACAGGCAGGGACTTCTTGCCACGGCCGTGTTCTTATCTCTGCAAGCCGAACGGACACACACACACACGCACACACAAACACACGCACACAGGCACAAACGCACACACGCAAACGCACACGCACACGCACACACTCTCCACCTCTCGATTCCTATCCATTAGTCGCCTCTTAAGACAGGCAGGGCCTTCTTGCCACGGACGTATTTTTATCTCTGCGAGCCGAACGGACACACACACACACGCACAGACAAACACACGCACACAGGCACACACGCACACACGCACACGTACACGCACACGCACACACTCTCCACCTCTCGACTCCTATCCATTAGTCGCCTCTTAAGACAGGCAGGGCCTTCTTGCCTCGGCCGTATTCTTATCTCTGCAAGCCAAACGGACACACACACATACACACACACTCACACACGCCCACACACGCACACACGCACACACACACACATACACTCTTCACCTCTCGACTCCTACCCATTATTCTCCTCTTACGACAGGCAGGGACTTCTTGCCACGGCCGTGTTCTTATCTCTGCAAGCCGAACAGACACACACACATACTCACACACGCACACACACACGCACACACGCACACACACACACATACACTCTTCACCTCTCGACTCCTACCCATTATTCTCCTATTACGACAGGCAGGGACTTCTTGCCACGGCCGTGTTCTTATCTCTGCAAGCCGAACGGACACACACACACACGCACACACACACACGCACACGCACACACTCTCCACCGCTCGACTCCTACCCATTAGTCGTTTCTTACGACAGGCAGGGCCTTCTTGCCTCGGCCGTATTCTTATCTCTGCAAGCCAAACGGACACACACACACACACACACACACAAACACACACACATACTCACACACGCACAAACACACGCACACACACAAAGACACATACACTCTTCACCTCTCGACTCCTATTCATTAGTCGCCTCTTACGACAGGCAGGGACTTCTTGCCACGGCCGTGTTCTTATCTCTGCAAGCCGAACGGACACACACACACACGCACACACAAACACACGCACACAGGCACAAACGCACACACGCAAACGCACACGCACACGCACACACTCTCCACCTCTCGATTCCTATCCATTAGTCGCCTCTTAAGACAGGCAGGGCCTTCTTGCCACGGACGTATTTTTATCTCTGCGAGCCGAACGGACACACACACACACACGCACAGACAAACACACGCACACAGGCACACACGCACACACGCACACGTACACGCACACGCACACACTCTCCACCTCTCGACTCCTATCCATTAGTCGCCTCTTAAGACAGGCAGGGCCTTCTTGCCTCGGCCGTATTCTTATCTCTGCAAGCCAAACGGACACACACACATACACACACACACACTCACACACACAAGCACGCACACACGCACACACACGCACACACACACAAATACACTTTTCACCCCTCGACTCCTACCCATTAGTCGCCTCTTACGACAGGCATGGCCTTCTTGCCTCGGCCGTATTCTTATCTCTGCGAACCGAATGGACACACACATACATACACACATACATTTACACACGCACAAACACACACACACCCACACACGCACACACACATACACATACACTATTCACCTCTCGACTCCTACCTATTAGTCGCCCCTTACAAGAGGCAGGGCCTTCTTGCCTCGGCCGTATTCTAATCTTTGCGAACCGAATGGACACACACATACATACAAACACATATTTACACACGCACAAACACACACACACCCACACACGCACACACACATACACATACACTCTTAACCTCTCGACTCCTACCCATTAGTCGCCTCTTACGACATTCAGGGACTTCTTGCCACGGACGTATTCTTATCTCTGCAAGCCGAACGGACACACACACATACTCACACACGCACACACACACGCACACACGTACACACACACATACACTCTTCACCTCTCGACTCCTACCCATTAGTCGCCTCTTACGACAGGCAGGGCCTTCTTGCCACGGCCGTGTTCTCATTTCAGCGAGCCGACCGGACACACACACACGCACACACAAACACACGCACACAGGCACAAACGCACACACGCAATCGCACACGCACACGCACACACTCTCCACCTCTCGACTCCTATCCATTAGTCGTCTCTTAAGACAGGCAGGGCCTTCTTGCAACGAACGCATTCTTATCTCTGCGAGCCGAACGGACACACACACACACACTCACACACAAAAACACACACGCAAGCACAAATACACTATTCACCTCTCGACTTCTACCCATTATTCTCCTCTTACGACAGGCCTTCTTGCCACGGCCGTGTTCTTATCTCTGCAAGCCGAACGGACACACACACACACGCACACACAAACACACGCACACAGGCACACACGCACACACGCACACGCACACCCACACGCACACACTCTCCACCTCTCGATTCCTATCCATTAGTCGCCTCTTAAGACAGGCAGGGCCTTCTTGCCACGGACGTATTCTTATCTCTGCGAGCCGAACGGACACACACACACACGCACAGACAAACACACGCACACAGGCACACACACACACACGCACACACAAACACACGCACACAGGCACACACGCACACACGCACACGCACACCCACACGCACACACTCTCCACCTCTCGATTCCTATCCATTAGTCGCCTCTTAAGACAGGCAGGGTCTTCTTGCCTCGGCCGTATTCTTATCTCTGCAAGCCAAACGGACACACACACACATACACACAGACACATACACTCTTCACCTCTCGACTCCTACCCATTAGTCACCTCTTACGACAGGCATGGCCTTCTTGAAACCGCTGATTTCTTATCTCTGCGAGCCAAAGGGACACACATACACATACACACACACACACACGCACACACGCACGCACACATACACTCTTCACCTCTCGACTCCTACCTATTAGTCGCCCCTTACAAGAGGCAGGGCCTTCTTGCCTCGGCCGTATTCTTATCTCTGCAAGCCAACCGGACACACACACACATACTCACACACGCACACACACACACGCACACACGCATACACACATACACTCTTCACCTCTCGTCTCCTACCTATTAGTCGCCCCTTACAAAAGGCAGGGTCTTCTTGCCTTGGCCGTATTCTTATATCTGCAATCCAAACGGACACACAAACATACACACACACTCACACACGCACACACACGCACACACGCACACACACACATATGCACTCTTCAGCACTCGACTCCTACCCATTAGTCGCCTCTGACGACAGGCAGGGCCTTCTTGCCACGGCCGTGTTCTTATCTCTGCGAGCCTACTGGACACACACACACTCACACACACAAATACACACACACTCACACACCACACACACGCACACACGCACACACACACATACACTCTTCACCTCTCGACTCCTACCTATTACTCGCCCCTTACGACAGGCAGGGCCTTCTTGCCTCGGCTGTATTCTTATCTCTGCAGGCCGAACGGACACACATACATACACACACACTCACACACGCACACACACACACACCCTCACACACACACACACACGCACACACACACACATACACTCTTCACCTTTCGACTGCTACCCATTAGTCGCCTCCTACGACAGATAGGGCCTTCTTGCCACGGCCGTATTCTTATCTCTGCGAGCCGAACGGACACACACACACACACTCACACACGCACAGACGCACACACACACATACACTCTTCACCTCTCGACTCCTACCTATTACTCGCCCCTTACGACAGGCAGGGCCTTCTTGCCTCGGCTGTATTCTTATCTCTGCAGGCCGAACGGACACACATACATACACACACACTCACACACGCACACACACACACACCCTCACACACACACACACACGCACACACACACACATACACTCTTCACCTTTCGACTGCTACCCATTAGTCGCCTCCTATGACAGATAGGGCCTTCTTGCCACGGCCGTATTCTTATCTCTGCGAGCCGAACGGACACACACACACACACTCACACACGCACACACACACACACCCTCACACACACACACACACACGCACACACACACACATACACTCTTCACCTTTCGACTGCTACCCATTAGTCGCCTCCTACGACAGATAGGGCCTTTTTGCCACGGCCGTGTTTTTATCTCTGCGAGCCATACAGACACACACACACACTCACACACACACACACACACCTAAACTCTTCACCTCTCGACTCTTACCTATTACTCGCCCCTTACGACAGGCAGGGACTTCTTGCCTCGGCTGTGTTCTTATCTCTGCAAGCCGAACGGACACACATACATACACCCACACTCACACACGCACACACACATGCACACACACACACATACACTCTTCACCTCTCGACGCCTACCCATTAGTCGTCTCTTACGACAGGCAGGGCCTTTTTGCCACGGCCGTGTTCTTATCTTTGCGAGCCATACAGACACACATACACATTCACACACACACACACACCTACACTCTTCACCTCTCGACTCCTACCTATTACTCGCACCTTACGACAGGCAGGGCCTTCTTGCCTCGGCTGTATTCTTACCTATGCAGGCCGAACGGACACACATACATACACACACACTCACACACGCACACACACACACACTCACACACACACGCACACACAGACACACACATACACTCTTCACCTCTCGACTCCTACCCATTAGTCGCCTCTTACGACAGGCAGGGCTTCTTGCCACGGCCGTATTCTTATCTCTGCGAGCCAACGGACACACACACACACTCACACACGCACACACGCACACACACACACACACATACACTCTTCACCTCTCGACGCCTACCCATTAGTCGTCTCTTACGACAGGCAGGGCCTTTTTGCCACGGCCGTGTTTTTACCTCTGCGAGCCATACAGACACACACACACACACACTCACAACCACACACACACACTCACAACCACACACACACACACCTAAACTCTTCTAAACGACAGGCAGGGCCTTCTTGCCACGGCTGTATTCTTATCTCTGCAAGCCGAACGGACACACACACACATACACTCACACACGCACACACACACACACTCACACACAGGTACACTTTTCAACTCGCGATTCCTACCCATTAGTTGCTCCTTACAGCAGGCATGGCCTTCTTGCCACGGCCGTATTCGTACCTCTGCGAGCAGAAGAGACACGCACACACACACACACACACATACACATACACACACACACACGCGCGCACACACACACATACACTCTTCACCTCTCGACTCCTACCCATTATTCTCCTCTTACGACAGGCAGAGCCTTTTTGCCACGGCCGTGTTCATATCTCTGCGAGCCGACCGGACACACACACACTGACACACACACACTCACACACACACTCACACACGCACGCACACACGCACACAAACACACACACACATACACTCTTCACCTCTCGACTCCTACCCATTAGTCGCCTTTTACGACAGGCATGTCCTTCTTGCCTCGACCGTATTCTAATCTCTGCGAGCCGAACGGACACTTACATACATACACACACACACTTACAAACGCACAAACACACACACACGCACACACACATACACTCTTCACCTCTCGACTCCTACCCATTAATCACCTCTTACGACAGGCATGGCATTCTTGCCACCGCTGTTTTCTTTTCTCTGCGAGCCGAAGGGACACACATACACACACACGCACGCATACACGCACACACACATACACTCACACACACACACACGCACACACGCACACACACATACACTCTTCACCTCTCGACTCCTACCCATTAGCCGCTAATTACAACAAGCATGGCCTTCTTGTCACGGCCGTATTCTTATCTCTGCAAGCCGAACGGACACACATACATATACACACACACTCACATACGCACAAACACACACACACGCACACACACATACACTCTTCACCTCTCGACTCCTACCCATTAGTCACCTCTTACGACAGGCAAGGCATTCTTGCCACCGCTGTTTTCTTTTCTCTGCGAGCCGAAGGGACACACATACACACACACACTCACAGACACACACACACGCACGCACACACGCACACACACATACACTCACACACACACGCACACACGCACACACACATACACTCTTCACCTCTCGATTCCTACCTATTAGTCGCCCCTTACAAGAGGCAGAGCCTTCTTGCCTTGGCCGTATTCTTATCTCTGCAAGCCTAACGGACACACACACATACACACACACACACACTCACACACGCAAACACACACGCACACACATACACACACACACATACACTCTTCACCTCTCGACTCCTACCCATTAGTCGCCTCTTACGTCAGGCAGGGCCTTCTTTCCTCGGCCGTGTTCTTATCTCTGCAAGCCGAACGGACACACACACATACTCACACACGCACACACACACGCACACACACATACACTCTTCACCCCTCGACTCCTACCTATTAGTCGCCCCTTACAAGAGGCAGGGCCTTCTTGCCTCGGCCGTATTCTTATCTCTGCAAGCCTAACTGACACACACATACACACACACACACTCACACACGCAAACACACACGCACACACACACACACACACATACACTCTTCACCTCTCGACTCCTACCCATTAGTCGCCTCTTACGTCAGGAAGGGCCTTCTTTCCTCGGCCGTATTCTTATCTCTGTGAGCCGAAGAGACACACACACACATACACACACACTCACACACACAAGCACGCACACACGCACACACACACGCGCACACACACACACAATTACACTCTTCACCTCTCGACTCCTACTCATTAGTCGCCTCTTACGACAAGCATGGCCTTCTTGCCACCGCTGTTTTCTTATCTTTGCGAGCCGAAGGGACACACACATACACACACACTCACACACACACGCACGCACGCATACATTCTTCACCTCTCGACTCCTACCCATTAGTCGCCCATTACGACAGGCATGGCCTTCTTGCCACCGCTGTTTTCTTATCTCTGTGAGCCGAAGGGACACACACATACACACACACTCACACACACACACACACACATACACTTTTCACCTCTCGACTCCTACCCATTAGTCACCTCTTACGACAGGCATGGCCTTCTTGAAACCGCTGATTTCTTATCTCTGCGAGCCGAAGGGACACACATACACATACACACACACTCACACACACACACGCACACACGCACGCACACATACACTCTTCACCTCTCGACTCCTACCCATTAGTCGCCCCTTACGACAGGCATGTCCTTCTTGCCACCGCTGTTTTCTTATCTCTGCGAGCCGAAGGGACACACACACAAACATACACACACACACACTCACACACACACACACACACACACACACGAACACACACGCACACACACATACACTCACACACACACACGCACACACACATACACTCTTCACCTCTCGACTCCTACCTATTAGTCGCCCCTTACAAGAGGCAGGGCCTTCTTGCCTCGGCCCTATTCTTATCTCTGCAAGCCAAACGGACACACACACATACTCACACACGCACACACACACGCACACACGCATACACACATACACTCTTCACCTTTCGTCTCCTACCTATTAGTCGCCCCTTACAAAAGGCAGGGTCTTCTTGCCTTGGCCGTATTCTTATCTCTGCAATCCAAACGGACACACAAACATACACACACACTCACACACGCACACACACGCACACACGCACACACACACATATACACTCTTCACCTCTCGACTCCTACCTATTAGTCGCCCCTTACAAGAGGCAGGGCCTTCTTGCCTCGGCCCTATTCTTATCTCTGCAAGCCAAACGGACACACACACATACTCACACACGCACACACACACGCACACACGCATACACACATACACTCTTCACCTCTCGTCTCCTACCTATTAGTCGCCCCTTACAAAAGGCAGGGTCTTCTTGCCTTGGCCGTATTCTTATCTCTGCAATCCAAACGGACACACAAACATACACACACACTCACACACGCACACACACACGCACACACGCACACACACACATATACACTCTTCACCACTCGACTCCTACCCATAAGTCGCCTCTTACGACAGGCAGGGCCTTCTTGTCACGGCCGTGTTCTTATCTCTGCGAGCCTACTGGACACACACACACACACTCACACAAGCACACACACGCACACACGCAGACGCACAGACACACACATACACTCTTCACCTCTCGACTTCTACCCATTAGTCACCGCTTACGACAGGCAGCGCTTTCTTGGCACGGACGTGTTCTTATCTCTGCGAGCCGACCGGACACACACACACTCACACACGCACACACACACGCACACAAGCACACACACACACATACACTCTTCACCTCTCGACTCCTACCAATTAGTCGCCACTTACGACAGGCAGGGCCTTCTTGCCTCGGCCATAAGCTTATCTCTGCAAGCCGAACGGACACACACACACTCACACACACACGCACGCACACACGCACACACACGCACACACACACACAAATACACTCTTCACCTCTCGACTCCTACCCATTAGTCGCCTCTTACGACAGGCATGGCCTTCTTGCCTCGGCCGTATTCTAATCTCTGAGAGCCGAATGGACACACACATACATACACACACACACACGCACAAACACACACACACACCCACACACGCACACACACATACACTATTCACCTCTCGACTTCTACCTATTAGTCGCCCCATACAAGAGGCAGGGCCTTCTTGCCTCGGCCGTATTCTTATCTCTGCAAGCCAAACAGACACACACACATACACACACACTTACACACGCACACACACGCACACGCCTCTTACGACAGGCAGGGCCTTCTTGCCACGGCCGTGTTCTTATCTCTGCGAGCCGACTGGACACACACACTCACACACACAAATACACACACACACTCACACACGCACACACACGCACACACGCACACTCACACACACATACACTCTTCACCTCTCGACTCCTACCCATTAGTCGCCTCTTACGACAAGCAGGGCCTTCTTGCCACGGCGGTGTTCTTATCTCTGCAAGCCGAATGGACACACACACACACGCACACACAAACACACGTTCACAGGCATACACGCACACACGCACACGCACACGCACACACTCCAAACCTCTCGACTCCTATCCATTAGTCTCCTCTTAAGACAGGCAGGGCCTTCTTGCCACAGACGTATTTCTATCTCTGCGAGCCGAACGGACACACACACACACTTGCACACACACACACACACACACACACACACACACACACATACACGCTTCACATCTCGACTCCTACCAATTAGTCGCTCCTTACAGCAAGCATGGCCTTCTTGCCACGGACGTATTCTTATCTCTGCGAGCCAAAGGTATACACACACACATATACACACACATACTCACACACACACCCACACACGCACACACACATACACACACAATCTTCACCTCTCGACTCCTACCCATTAGTCGCCTCTTACGACAGGCATGGCCTTCTTGTCACGGCTGTATTTTTATCTCTGCGAGCAGAAGGGACACACACACATACACACACATACACACACACACATTCACACACACACGCACGCACACATACACTCTTCACCTCTCGACTCCTACCCATTAGTCGCTCCTTAAGACTGGCAAGGCCTTCTTGCCACGGCTGTTTTCTTATCTCTGCGAGACGACCGGACACACACACACTTACACAAGCACACACACGCACACACGCACACACACACACACACATACACTCTTCACCTCTCGACTTCTACCCATTAGTCACCGCTTACGACAGGCAGGGCCTTCTTGGCACGGACGTGTTCTTATCTCTGCGAGCCGACCGGACACACACACACTCACACACGCACACACACACGCACACACGCACACACACACACATACACTCTTCACCTCTCGACTCCTACCAATTAGTCGCCACTTACGACAGGCAGGGCCTTCTTGCCTCGGCCGTAAGCTTATCTCTGAACGGACACACACACTCACACACACAAGCACGCACACACGCACACACACACGCGCACACAATCACACAATTACACTCTTCACCTCTCGACTCCTACCCATTAGTCGCCTCTTACGACAGGCAGGGCCTTCTTGCCACTGCCGTGTTCTTATCTCTGCGAGCCTACTGGACACACACACACTCACACACACAAATACACACACACACTCACACACGCACACACACGCAGACGCACACACACACACACACATACACTCTTCACCTCTCGACTTCTACCCATTAGTCACCGCTTACGACAGGCAGGGCTTTCTTGGCACGGACGTGTTCTTATCTCTGCAAGCCGAACGGACACACACACACTCACACACACACGCACGCACACACGCACACACACGCACACACACACACACCAATACACTCTTCACCTCTCGACTCCTACCCATTAGTCGCCTCTTACGACAGGCATGGCCTTCTTGCCTCGGCCGTATTCTAATCTCTGCGAGCCGAATGGACACACACATACATACACACACACTTACACACGCAACAAACACACACACACACCTACACACGCACAGATACATACACTATTCACCTCTCGACTCCTACCTATTAGTCGCCCCATACAAGAGGCAGGGCCTTCTTGCCTTGGCTGTATTCTTATCTCTGCTAGCCAAACAGACACACACACATACACACACACGTACACACGCACACACACGCACACGCCTCTTACGACAGGCAGGGCCCTCTTGCCACGGCCGTGTTCTTATCTCTGCGAGCCGACTGGACACACACACTCACACACACAAATACACACACACACTCACACACGCACACACACGCACACATGCAAACACACACATACACTCTTCACCTCTCGACTCCTACCCATTAGTCGCCTTTTACGACAGGCAGGGCCTTCTTGCCACGGCCGTGTTCTTATCTCTGCGAGACGACCGGACACACACACACACTCACACAAGCACACACACGCACAGACGCAGACGCACACACACACACATACACTCTTCACCTCTCGACTTCTACCCATTAGTCACCGCTTACGACAGGCAGGGCTTTCTTGGCACGGACGTGTTCTTATCTCTGCAAGCCGAACGGACACACACACACACGCACACACAAACACACGCTCACAGGCATACACGCACACACGCACACACACACGCACACACACACACACATACACGCTTCACCTCTCGACTCCTACCAATTAGTCGCTCCTTACAGCAAGCATGGCCTTCTTGCCACGGACGTATTCTTATCTCTGCGAGCCAAAGGTATACACACACACATACACACACACATACTCACACACACACGCACACACGCACACACACACACAATCTTCACCTCTCGACTCCTACCCATTAGTCGCCTCTCACGACAGGCATGGCCTTCTTGTCACGGCTGTATTTTTATCTCTGCGAGCAGAAGGGACATACACACATACACACACACATTCACACACACACGCACGTACACATACACTCTTCACCTCTCGACTCCTACCCATTAGTCGCCCCTTAAGACTGGCATAGCCTTCTTGCCACGGCTGTTTTAATATCTCTGTGAGACGACCGGACACACACACACACTCACACAAGCACACACACGCACACACGCACACACACACACACATACACTCTTCACCTCTCGACTTCTACCCATTAGTCACCGCTTACGACAGGCAGGGCCTTCTTGGCACGGACGTGTTCTTATCTCTGCGAGACGACCGGACACACACACTCTCACACAAGCACACACACGCACACACGTACACACATACACATACACTCTTCACCTCTCGACTTCTACCCATTAGTCACCGCTTACGACAGGCAGGGCCTTCTTGGCACGGACGTGTTCTTATCTCTGCGAGCCGACTGGACACACACACTCACACACACAAATACACACACACACACTCACACACGCACACACACGCACACACGCACACTCACACACACATACACTCTTCACCTCTCGAGTTCTACCCATTAGTCACCGCTTACGACAGGCAGGGCCTTCTTGGCACGGACGTGTTCTTATCTCTGCGAGACGACCGGACACACACACTCTCACACAAGCACACACACGCACACACGCACACACATACACATACACTCTTCACCTCTCGACTTCTACCCATTAGTCACCGCTTACGACAGGCAGGGCCTTCTTGGCACGGACGTGTTCTTATCTCTGCGAGCCGACTGGACACACACACTCACACACACAAATACACACACACACTCACACACGCACACACACGCACACACGCACACACATACACATACACTCTTCACCTCTCGACTTCTACCCATTAGTCACCGCTTACGATAGGCAGGGCCTTCTTGGCACGGACGTGTTCTTATCTCTGCGAGACGACCGGACACACACACTCTCACACAAGCACACACACGCACACACGCACACACACACACATACACTCTTCACCTCTCGACTTCTACCCATTAGTCACCGCTTACGACAGGCAGGGCCTTCTTGGCACGGACGTGTTCTTATCTCTGCGAGCCGACTGGACACACACACTCACACACACAAATACACACACACACTCACACACGCACACACACGCACACACGCACACTCACACACACATACACTCTTCACCTCTCGACTCCTACCCATTAGTCGCCTCTTACGACAAGCAGGGCCTTCTTGCCAAGGCGGTGTTCTTATCTCTGCAAGCCGAACGGACACACACACACGCACACACAAACACACGCCCACAGGCATACACGCACACACTCTCCACCTCTCGGCTCCTATCCATTAGTCGCCTTTTAAGACAGGCAGGGCCTTCTTGCCACAGACGTATTCCTATGACACACACACACACTTGCACACACACACACACATACACGCTTCACGACGTGAACGGACAGACACACACACACTCACACACCCACACACGCACACACACACACACACACATACACTTTTCACCTCTCGACTCCTACCCATTAGTCGTCTCTTACGACAGGCAGGGCCTTTTTGCCACGGCCGTGTTTTTTACCTCTGCGAGCCATACACACACACACACACACACACACTCACAACCACACACACACCTAAACTCTTCTAAACGACAGGCAGGGCCTTCTTGCCACGGCTGTATTCTTATCTCTGCAAGTCGAACGGACACACACACACATACACTCACACACGCACACACACACACACTCACACACAGGTACACTCTTCAACTCGCGATTCCTACCCATTAGTTGCTCCTTACAGCAGGCATGGCCTTCTTGCCACGGCCGTATTCGTACCTCTGCGAGCAGAAGAGACACGCACACACACACACACATACACATACACACACACGCGCGCGCACACACACACATACACTCTTCACCTCTCGACTCCTACCCATTATTCTCCTCTTACGACAGGCCACGGCCGTGTTCATATCTCTGCGAGCCGACCGGCCACACACACACACTGACAAACACACACTCACACACACACTCACACACGCACGCACACACGCACACAAACACACACACATACACTCTTCACCTCTCGACTCCTACCCATTATTCTGCTCTTACGACAGGCAGGGCCTTCTTGCCACGGACGTATTCTTATCTCTGCGAGCCGAACGGACACACACACACACACACTCGCACACACACATACACGCTTCACCTCTCGACTCCTACCCATTAGTCGCCTCTTACGACATTCATTGACTTTTTGCCACGGCCGTGTTCTTATCTCTGCGAGCCGAACGGACACACACACAAGCACACACACACGCACACACGCACACGCACACACTTTCCACCTCTCGACTCCTATCCATTAGTCGCCTCTTAAGACAGGCAGGGCATTCTTGCCACGGCCCTATTTTTATCTCTGCGAGCCGAGCGGACACACACACCCATACACACACACTCACATTCGCACAAACACACACACACGCACACACACATACACTCTTCACCTCTCGTCTCCTACCTATTAGTCGCCCCTTACAAAAGGCAGGGTCTTCTTGCCTTGGCCGTATTCTTATCTCTGCAATCCAAACGGACACACAAACATACACACACACTCACACACGCACACACACGCACACACGCACACACACACATATACACTCTTCACCTCTCGACTCCTACCTATTAGTCGCCCCTTACAAGAGGCAGGGCCTTCTTGCCTCGGCCCTATTCTTATCTCTGCAAGCCAAACGGACACACACACATACTCACACACGCACACACACACGCACACACGCATACACACATACACTCTTCACCTCTCGTCTCCTACCTATTAGTCGCCCCTTACAAAAGGCAGGGTCTTCTTGCCTTGGCCGTATTCTTATCTCTGCAATCCAAACGGACACACAAACATACACACACACTCACACACGCACACACACGCACACACGCACACACACACACATATACACTCTTCACCACTCGACTCCTACCCATAAGTCGCCTCTTACGACAGGCAGGGCCTTCTTGCCACGGCCGTGTTCTTATCTCTGCGAGCCTACTGGACACACACACACACACTCACACAAGCACACACACGCACACACGCAGACGCACAGACACACACATACACTCTTCACCTCTCGACTTCTACCCATTAGTCACCGCTTACGACAGGCAGCGCTTTCTTGGCACGGACGTGTTCTTATCTCTGCGAGCCGACCGGACACACACACACTCACACACGCACACACACACGCACACAAGCACACACACACATACACTCTTCACCTCTCGACTCCTACCAATTAGTCGCCACTTACGACAGGCAGGGCCTTCTTGCCTCGGCCATAAGCTTATCTCTGCAAGCCGAACGGACACACACACACTCACACACACACGCACGCACACACGCACACACACGCACACACACACACAAATACACTCTTCACCTCTCGACTCCTACCCATTAGTCGCCTCTTACGACAGGCATGGCCTTCTTGCCTCGGCCGTATTCTAATCTCTGAGAGCCGAATGGACACACACATACATACACACACACACACGCACAAACACACACACACACCCACACACGCACACACACATACACTATTCACCTCTCGACTTCTACCTATTAGTCGCCCCATACAAGAGGCAGGGCCTTCTTGCCTCGGCCGTATTCTTATCTCTGCAAGCCAAACAGACACACACACATACACACACACTTACACACGCACACACACGCACACGCCTCTTACGACAGGCAGGGCCTTCTTGCCACGGCCGTGTTCTTATCTCTGCGAGCCGACTGGACACACACACTCACACACACAAATACACACACACACTCACACACGCACACACACGCACACACGCACACTCACACACACATACACTCTTCACCTCTCGACTCCTACCCATTAGTCGCCTCTTACGACAAGCAGGGCCTTCTTGCCACGGCGGTGTTCTTATCTCTGCAAGCCGAATGGACACACACACACACGCACACACAAACACACGCTCACAGGCATACACGCACACACGCACACGCACACGCACACACTCCAAACCTCTCGACTCCTATCCATTAGTCGCCTCTTAAGACAGGCAGGGCCTTCTTGCCACAGACGTATTTCTATCTCTGCGAGCCGAACGGACACACACACACACTTGCACACACACACACACACACACACACACACACACATACACGCTTCACATCTCGACTCCTACCAATTAGTCGCTCCTTACAGCAAGCATGGCCTTCTTGCCACGGACGTATTCTTATCTCTGCGAGCCAAAGGTATACACACACACATATACACACACATACTCACACACACACGCACACACGCACACACACACACAATCTTCACCTCTCGACTCCTACCCATTAGTCGCCTCTTACGACAGGCATGGCCTTCTTGTCACGGCTGTATTTTTATCTCTGCGAGCAGAAGGGACACACACACATACACACACATACACACACACACATTCACACACACACGCACGCACACATACACTCTTCACCTCTCGACTCCTACCCATTAGTCGCTCCTTAAGACTGGCAAGGCCTTCTTGCCACGGCTGTTTTCTTATCTCTGCGAGACGACCGGACACACACACACTCACACAAGCACACACACGCACACACGCACACACACACACACACATACACTCTTCACCTCTCGACTTCTACCCATTAGTCACCGCTTACGACAGGCAGGGCCTTCTTGGCACGGACGTGTTCTTATCTCTGCGAGCCGACCGGACACACACACACTCACACACGCACACACACACGCACACACGCACACACACACACATACACTCTTCACCTCTCGACTCCTACCAATTAGTCGCCACTTACGACAGGCAGGGCCTTCTTGCCTCGGCCGTAAGCTTATCTCTGCAAGCTGAACAGACACACACACTCACACACACAAGCACGCACACACGCACACACACACGCGCACACAATCACACAATTACACTCTTCACCTCTCGACTCCTACCCATTAGTCGCCTCTTACGACAGGCAGGGCCTTCTTGCCACTGCCGTGTTCTTATCTCTGCGAGCCTACTGGACACACACACACTCACACACACAAATACACACACACACTCACACACGCACACACACGCAGACGCACACACACACACATACACTCTTCACCTCTCGACTTCTACCCATTAGTCACCGCTTACGACAGGCAGGGCTTTCTTGGCACGGACGTGTTCTTATCTCTGCAAGCCGAACGGACACACACACACTCACACACACACGCACGCACACACGCACACACACGCACACACACACACACACACACCAATACACTCTTCACCTCTCGACTCCTACCCATTAGTCGCCTCTTACGACAGGCATGGCCTTCTTGCCTCGGCCGTATTCTAATCTCTGCGAGCCGAATGGACACACACATACATACACACACACTTACACACGCACAAACACACACACACACCTACACACGCACACATACATACACTATTCACCTCTCGACTCCTACCTATTAGTCGCCCCATACAAGAGGCAGGGCCTTCTTGCCTTGGCTGTATTCTTATCTCTGCAAGCCAAACAGACACACACACATACACACACACTTACACACGCACACACACGCACACGCCTCTTACGACAGGCAGGGCCCTCTTGCCACGGCCGTGTTCTTATCTCTGCGAGCCGACTGGACACACACACTCACACACACAAATACACACACACTCACACACGCACACACACGCACACATGCAAACACACACATACACTCTTCACCTCTCGACTCCTACCCATTAGTCGCCTCTTACGACAGGCAGGGCCTTCTTGCCACGGCCGTGTTCTTATCTCTGCGAGACGACCGGACACACACACACACTCACACAAGCACACACACGCACACACGCAGACGCACACACACACACATACACTCTTCACCTCTCGACTTCTACCCATTAGTCACCGCTTACGACAGGCAGGGCTTTCTTGGCACGGACGTGTTCTTATCTCTGCAAGCCGAACGGACACACACACACACACGCACACACAAACACACGCTCACAGGCATACACGCACACACGCACACACACACGCACACACACACACACACATACACGCTTCACCTCTCGACTCCTACCAATTAGTCGCTCCTTACAGCAAGCATGGCCTTCTTGCCACGGACGTATTCTTATCTCTGCGAGCCAAAGGTATACACACACACATACACACACACACATACTCACACACACACGCACACACGCACACACACACACAATCTTCACCTCTCGACTCCTACCCATTAGTCGCCTCTCACGACAGGCATGGCCTTCTTGTCACGGCTGTATTTTTATCTCTGCGAGCAGAAGGGACATACACACATACACACACATACACACACACATTCACACACACACGCACGCACACATACACTCTTCACCTCTCGACTCCTACCCATTAGTCGCCCCTTAAGACTGGCATAGCCTTCTTGCAACGGCTGTTTTAATATCTCTGTGAGACGACCGGACACACACACACACTCACACAAGCACACACACGCACACACGCACACACACACACACATACACTCTTCACCTCTCGACTTCTACCCATTAGTCACCGCTTACGACAGGCAGGGCCTGCTTGGCACGGACGTGTTCTTATCTCTGCGAGACGACCGGACACACACACTCTCACACAAGCACACACACGCACACACATACACATACACTCTTCACCTCTCGACTTCTACCCATTAGTCACCGCTTACGACAGGCAGGGCCTTCTTGGCACGGACGTGTTCTTATCTCTGCGAGCCGACTGGACACACACACTCACACACACAAATACACACACACACTCACACACGCACACACACGCACACACGCACACTCACACACACATACACTCTTCACCTCTCGAGTTCTACCCATTAGTCACCGCTTACGACAGGCAGGGCCTTCTTGGCACGGACGTGTTCTTATCTCTGCGAGACGACCGGACACACACACTCTCACACAAGCACACACACGCACACACGCACACACATACACATACACTCTTCACCTCTCGACTTCTACCCATTAGTCACCGCTTACGACAGGCAGGGCCTTCTTGGCACGGACGTGTTCTTATCTCTGCGAGCCGACTGGACACACACACTCACACACACAAATACACACACACACTCACACACGCACACACACGCACACACGCACACACATACACATACACTCTTCACCTCTCGACTTCTACCCATTAGTCACCGCTTACGATAGGCAGGGCCTTCTTGGCACGGACGTGTTCTTATCTCTGCGAGACGACCGGACACACACACTCTCACACAAGCACACACACGCACACACGTACACACATACACATACACTCTTCACCTCTCGACTTCTACCCATTAGTCACCGCTTACGACAGGCAGGGCCTTCTTGGCACGGACGTGTTCTTATCTCTGCGAGACGACCGGACACACATACTCTCACACAAGCACACACACGCACACACGCACACACACACACATACACTCTTCACCTCTCGACTTCTACCCATTAGTCACCGCTTACGACAGGCAGGGCCTTCTTGGCACGGACGTGTTCTTATCTCTGCGAGCCGACTGGACACACACACTCACACACACAAATACACACACACACTCACACACGCACACACACGCACACACGCACACTCACACACACATACACTCTTCTCCTCTCGACTCCTACCCATTAGTCGCCTCTTACGACAAGCAGGGCCTTCTTGCCAAGGCGGTGTTCTTATCTCTGCAAGCCGAACGGACACACACACACGCACACACAAACACACGCCCACAGGCATACACGCACACACTCTCCACCTCTCGACTCCTATACATTAGTCGCCTTTTAAGACAGGCAGGGCCTTCTTGCCACAGACGTATTCCTATCCCTGCGAGCCGAACGGACACACACACACACTTGCACACACACACACACATACACGCTTCACCTCTCGACTCCTACCCATTAGTCGCCTCTTACGACAGGCAGGGCTTCTTGCCACGGCCGTATTCTTATCTCTGCGAGCCGAACGGACAGACACACACACACTCACACACCCACACACGCACACACACACACACACACACACACACACATACACTTTTCACCTCTCGACTCCTACCCATTAGTCGTCTCTTACGACAGGCAGGGCCTTTTTGCCACGGCCGTGTTTTTACCTCTGCGAGCCATACACACACACACACACACACTCACAACCACACACACACCTAAACTCTTCTAAACGACAGGCAGGGCCTTCTTGCCACGGCTGTATTCTTATCTCTGCAAGTCGAACGGACACACACACACACATACACTCACACACGCACACACACACACACTCACACACAGGTACACTCTTCAACTCGCGATTCCTACCCATTAGTTGCTCCTTACAGCAGGCATAGCCTTCTTGCCACGGCCGTATTCGTACCTCTGCGAGCAGAAAAGACACGCACACACACACACACACATACACATACACACACACGCGCGCGCACACACACACATACACTCTTCACCTCTCGACTCCTACCCATTATTCTCCTCTTACGACAGGCAGAGCCTTCTTGCCACGGCCGTGTTCATATCTCTGCGAGCCGACCGGACACACACACACACTGACAAACACACACTCACACACACACTCACACACGCACGCACACACGCACACAAACACACACACATACACTCTTCACCTCTCGACTCCTACCCATTATTCTGCTCTTACGACAGGCAGGGCCTTCTTGCCACGGACGTATTCTTATCTCTGCGAGCCGAACGGACACACACACACACACTCGCACACACACACACACATACACGCTTCACCTCTCGACTCCTACCCATTAGTCGCCTCTTACGACATTCATTGACTTTTTGCCACGGCCGTGTTCTTATCTCTGCGAGCCGAACGGACACACACACAAGCACACACACACGCACACACGCACACGCACACACTTTCCACCTCTCGACTCCTATCCATTAGTCGCCTCTTAAGACAGGCAGGGCATTCTTGCCACCGCCGTATTTTTATCTCTGCGAGCCGAGCGGACACACACACCCATACACACACACTCACATTCGCACAAACACACACACACGCACACACACATACACTCTTCACCTCTCGACTCCTACCCATTAGTCGCCTTTTACGAGAGGCATGTCCTTCTTGCCTCGACCGTATTCTAATTTCTGCGAGCCGAACGGACACTTACATACATACACACACACTTACAAACGCACGAACACACACACACGCACACACATACACTCTTCACCTCTCGACTCCTACCCATTAGTCACCTCTTACGACAGGCATGGCATTCTTGCCACCGCTGTTTTCTTTTCTCTGCGAGCCAAAGGGACACACATACACACACACACACTCACAGACACACACACACGCACGCACACACGCACACACTAATACACTTACACACACACACAATCACGCACACACGCACACACACATACACTCTTCACCTCTCGATTCCTACCTATTAGTCGCCCCTTACAAGAGGCAGGGCCTTCTTGCCTTGGCCGTATTCTTATCTCTGCAAGCCTAACGGACACACACACATACACACACACACTCACACACGCAAACACACACGCACACACACACACACACATACACTCTTCACCTCTCGACTCCTACCCATTAGTCGCCTCTTACGTCAGGCAGGGCCTTCTTTCCTCGGCCGTGTTCTTATCTCTGCAAGCCGAACGGACACACACACATACTCACACACGCACACACACACGCACACACACATACACTCTTCACCCCTCGACTCCTACCTATTAGTCGCCCCTTACAAGAGGCAGGGCCTTCTTGCCTCGGCCGTATTCTTATCTCTGCAAGCCTAGCGGACACACACACATACACACACACACACACACACACACACACACACACACATACACTCTTCACCTCTCGATTCCTACACATTAGTCGCCCCTTACAAGAGGCAGGGCCTTCTTGCCTTGGCCGTATTCTTATCTCTGCAAGCCTAACGGACACACACACATACACACACACACTCACACACGCAAACACACACGCACACACACACACACACATACACTCTTCACCTTTCGACTCCTACCCAGTAGTCGCCACTTACGACAGGCAGGGCCTTCTTGCCCCGGCCGTATTCTTATCTCTGCAAGCTGAACGGACACACACAATCACACACACAAGCACGCACACACGCACACACACACGCGCACACACACACACACAATTACACTCTTCACCTCTCGACTCCTACCCATTAGTCGCCTCTTACGACAAGCATGGCCTTCTTGCCACCGCTGTTTTCTTATCTCTGCGAGACGAAGGGACACACACACACATACACACACACACTCACACACACACGCGCACAAACGCACGCACACATACATTCTTCACCTCTCGACTCCTACCCATTAGTCGCCCATTACGACAGGCATGGCCTTCTTGCCACCGCTGTTTTCTTATCTCTGCGAGCCGAAGGGACACACACATACACACACACTCACACACACACACGCACGCACACATACACTTTTCACCTCTCGACTCCTACCCATTAGTCGCCTCTTACGACAGGCAGAGCCTTCTTGCCACGGCCGTGTTCTTATCTCTGCGAGCCAACCGGACACACACACTCACACACACACGCGCACAAACGCACACACACATACATTCTTCACCTCTCGACTCCTACCCATTAGTCGCCCATTACGACAGGCATGGCCTTCTTGCCACCGCTGTTTTCTTATCTCTGCGAGCCGAAGGGACACACACATACACACACACTCACACACACACACGCACGCACACATACACTTTTCACCTCTCGACTCCTACCCATTAGTCACCTCTTACGACAGGCATGTCCTTCTTGCCACCGCTGTTTTCTTATCTATGCGAGCCGAAGGGACACACACACAAACATACACACACACACACTCACACACACACACACACACGAACACACACGCACACACACATACACTCACACACACACACGCACACACACATACACTCTTCACCTCTCGACTCCTACCTATTAGTCGCCCCTTACAAGAGGCAGGGCCTTCTTGCCTCGGCCGTATTCTTATCTTTGCAAGCCAAACGGACACACACACATACTCACACACGCACACACAGACGCACACACGCATACACACATACACTCTTCACCTCTCGTCTCCTACCTATTAGTCGCCCCTTGCAAAAGGCAGGGTCTTCTTGCCTTGGCCGTATTCTTATCTCTGCAAGCCAAACGGACACACAAACATACACACACACTCACACACGCACACACACGCACACACGCACACACACACATATACACTCTTCACCACTCGACTCCTACCTATTAGTCGCCCCTTACAAGAGGCAGGGCCTTCTTGCCTCGGCCGTATTCTTATCTCTGCAAGCCAAACGGACACACACACATACTCACACACGCACACTCACACACACACACGCACACACACATACACTCTTCACCTCTCGACTCCTACCTATTAGTCGCCCCTTACAGGAGGCAGGGCCTTCTTGCCTCGGCCGTATTCTTATCTCTGCAAGCCAAACGGACACACAAACATACACACACACTCACACACGCACACACACGCACACACCCACTCTCACACACACATACACTCTTCACCTCTCGACTCCTACCCATTAGTCGCCTCTTACGACAAGCAGGGCCTTCTTGCCACGGCGGTGTTCTTATCTCTGCAAGCCGAACGGACACACACACACGCACACACAAACACACGCACACAGGCATACACGCACACACGCACACGCACACGCACACGCACACACTCTCCACCTCTCGACTCCTATCCATTAGTCGCCTCTTAAGACAGGCAGGGCCTTCTTGCCACAGACGTATTCCTATCTCTGCGAGCCGAACGGACACACACACACACTTGCACACACACACACACACACACACACACACACACACACACATACACTCTTCACCTCTCGACTCCTACCAATTAGTCGCTCCTTACAGCAAGCATGGCCTTCTTGTCACGGATATATTCTTATCTCTGCGAGCCTAAGGTATACACACACACATACACACACACACATACTCACACACACACGCACACACGCACACACACACACACATACACTCTTCACCTCTCGACTCCTACCTATTAGTCGCCTCTTACGATAGGCAGGGCCTTCTTGCCTCGGTCGTGCTCTTATCTCTGCAAGCCGAACTAACACACACACATACTCACACACGCACACACACGCACACACGCATACACACATACACTCTTCACCTCTCGACTCCCACTTATTAGTCGCCCCTTACAAGAGGCAGGGCCTTCTTGCCTCGACCGTATTCTTATCTCTGCAAGCCAAACAGACACACACACACATACACACACACACGCACACACACGCACACACGCACACACACACACACATACACTCTTCACCTCTCGAATCCTACCCATTATTCTCCTCTTACGACAGGCAGGGACTTCTTGCCACGGCCGTGTTCTTATCTCTGCAAGACGAACGGACACACACACACATACTCACACACGCACACACGCACGCACGCACGCACACACACATACACTCACACACACACAAACACGCACACACGCACACACACATACATTCTTCAACTCTCGACTCCGACCTATTAGTCGCCTCTTACGACAGGCAGGGCCTTCTTGCCTTGGCCGTGTTCTTATCTCTGCAAGCCGAACGGACACACACACATACTCACACACGCACACACACACGCACACACGCACACACATACATACACTCTTCACCTCTCGACTCCTACCTATTAGCCGCCTCTTACGATAGGCAGGGCCTCATTGGCTCGGTCGTGTTCTTATTTCTGCAAGCCGAACTAACACACACACATACTCACACACGCACACACGCACGCACACACGCACACACACATACACTCACACACACAAACACGCACACACGCACACACACATCGATTCTTCACCTCTCGACTCCTACCTATTAGTCGGCTCTTACGACAGGCAGGGCCTTCTTGCCTTGGCCGTGTTCTTATCTCTGCAAGCCGAACGGACACACACACATACTCACACACGCACACACACACGCACACACGCACACACACACATACACTCTTCACCTCTCGACTCCTACTTATTAGTCGCCCATTACAAGAGGCAGGGCCTTCTTGCCTCGGCCGTATTCTTATCTCTGCAAGCCAAACAGACACACACACACATACACACACACACTTACACACGCACACACACGCACACGCACACGCACACACTCTCCACCTCTCGACTCCTATCCATTAGTCGCCTCTTAAGACAGGCAGGGCCTTCTTGCCACGGACGTATACCTATCTCTGCGAGCCGAACGGACACACACACACACACACTTGCACACATACACGCACACACATACACGCTTCACCTCTCGACTCCTACCCATTAGTCGCTCCTTACAGCAAGCATGGCCTTCCTGCCACGGACGTATTCTTATCTCTGCGAGCCGAAGGGATACACACACACATACACACACATACACACACACATACACACACATACTCACACACGCACGCGCACACGCACACACACATACACTCACACACACACAAACACGCACACACGCACACACACATACATTCTTCACCTCTCGACTCCTACCTATTAGTCGCCTCTTACGATAGGCAGGGCCTTCTTGCCTCGGTCGTGCTCTTATCTCTGCAAGCCGAACGGACACACACACACATACACACACCCTCTCACACGCACACAGACGCACATACGCACACACATATACACTCTTCACCACTCGACTCCTACCCATTAGTCGCCTCTTACGACAGGCAGGGCCTTCTTGCCACGGCCGTGTTCTTATGCCGACTGGACACACACACTCACACACACAAATACACACACACACACTCACACACGCACACACACGCACACACGCACACTCACACACACATACACTCTTCACCTCTCGACTCCTACCCATTAGTCGCCTCTTACGACAGGCAGGGCCTTCTTGCCACGGCCGTGTTCTTATCTCTGCGAGCCGACTGGACACACACACACTCACACACACAAATACACACACACACTCACACACGCACACACACGCACACTCACATACACTTACTCACTCACTCACTTATCTCTGCAAGCCGAACGGACACATACACACTCACACACACACAAGCACGCACACACGCACACACACGCATACACACAAAAACACTTTTCACCTCTCGACTCCTACCAATTAGTCGCCACTTACGACAGGCAGGGCATTCTTGCCTCGGCCGTATTCTTATCTCTGCAAGCCGAACGGACACATACACACTCACACACACGCACGCACACACGCACACACACGCACACACACACACAAATACACTCTTCACCTCTCGACTCCTACCCATAAGTCGCCTCTTACGACAGGCATGGCCTTCTTGCCTCGGCCCTATTCTAATCTCTGCGAGCCGAATGGACACACACAAACATACACACACACACACTTACACACGCAAAAACACACACACACCCACACACGCACACACTCACGTACCCTTTTCACCTCTCGACTCCTACCCATTAGTCGCCTCTTACGACAGGCAGGGACTTCTTGCCACGGCCGTGTTCTTATCTCTGTAAGCCGAACGGACACACACACACATGCACACACAAACACACGCACAAAGGCACACACGCACACACGCACACACGCACACGCACACATTCTTTACCTCTCGATTCCTATCCATTGGTCGCCTCTTAAGACAGGCAGGGCCTTCTTGCCTCGGCCGTATTCTTATCTCTGCAAGCCAAACGGACACACACACACATACACACACATACTCACACACGCACAAACACACGCACACACACAAAGACACATAAACTCTTCACCTCTAGACTCCTATTCATTAGTCGCCTCTTACGACAGGCAGGGACTTCTTGCCACGGCCATGTTCTCATCTCTGCGAGCCGAACGGACACACACACACTCACACACACACAGGCACACACGCACACACACACGCACACACGCACACACACACAAATACACTCTTCACCTCTCGACTTCTACCCATTAGTCGCATCTTACGACAGGCACGGACTTATTGCCTCGGCCGTATTCTAATCTCTGCGAGCCGCACGGACACACACACACTGACACACACATATTCACACACACACTCACACACGTACGCACACACGCACACACACATATACACTCTTCACCTCTCGACTCCTACCCATTATTCTCCTCTTACGACAGGCAGGGACTTTTTGCCACGGCCGTGTTCTTATCTCTGCAAGCCGAACGGACACACACACGCACACACACACACGCACACGCAAACGCACACGCACACACTCTTCACCTCTCGACTCCTACCCATTATTCTCCTCTTACGACAGGCAGGGACTTCTTGCCACGGCCGTGTTCTTATCTCTGCAAGCCGAACGGACACACACATACACACACACTCACACACACACACGCACACACGCACGCACACATGCACACACACATACACTCACACACACACAAACACGCACATACGCACACACACAAACATTCTTCACCTCTCGACTCCTACCTATTAGTCGTCTCTCACGACAGGCAGGGCCTTTTGCCTCGGCCGTATTCTTATCTCTGCAAGCCGAACGGACACACACACACATACTCACACACGCACACACACACGCACACACGCACCGACACACATACACTCTTCACCTCTCGACTCCTACTTATTAGTCGCCCACTCTTCACCTCTCGACTCCTACCCATTATTCTCCTCTTACGACAGGCAGGGACTTCTTGCCACGGCCGTGTTCTTATCTCTGCAAGCCGAACGGACACACACATACACACACACACACACACACACGCACACACGCACGCACACATGCACACACACATACACTCACACACACACAAACACGCACATACGCACACACACATACATTCTTCACCTCTCGACTCCTACCTATTAGTCGTCTCTCACGACAGGCAGGGCCTTCTTGCCTTGGCCGTGTTCTTATCACTGCAAGCCGAACGGACACACACACATACTCACACACGCACACACACACGCACACACGCACACAAACATACACTCTTTATCTCTCGACTCCTACCTATTAGTCGCCTCTTACGATAGACAGGGCCTTGTTGCCTCGGTCGTGTTCTTATTTCTGCAAGCCAAACTAACACACACACATACTCACACACGCACACACACATACACTTTTCACCTCTCGACTCCTACTTATTAGTCGCCCACTCTTCGCCTCTCGACTCCTATCCATTAGTCGCCCCGTACGATTTGCATCGCTTTCTTGCCACGGCTGTTTTCTTATCTCTGCAAGCTGAAGGGACACACACACACATACATACACACACACTCACAAACACACACACACACACACGCACGCACACACGCACACACACATACACTCACACACACACAAACACGCCCACACGCACACACACATACATTCTTCACCTCTCGACTCCTACCTATTAGTCGCCTCTTACGATAGGCAGGGCCTTCTTGCCTTGGCCGTGTTCTTATCACTGCAAGCCGAACGGACACACACACACATACTCACACACGCACACAAACATACACTCTTCACCTCTCGACTCCTACCTATTAGTCGCCTCTTACGATAGGCAGGGCCTTCTTGCCTCAGTCGTGTTCTTATTTCTGCAAGCCGAACTAACACACACACATACTCACACACGCACACACACACGCACACACGCACACACACACATACACTCTTCACCTCTCGACTCCTACCAATTAGTCGCCTCTTACGATAGGCAGGGCCTTCTTGCCTCGGTCGTGTTCTTATTTCTGCAAGCCGAACTAACACACACACATACTCACACACGCACACACACACGCACACACGCACACACACACATACACTCTTCACCTCTTGACTCCTACTTATTACTTGCCTCTTACGACAGGCAGGGCCTTCTTGCCACGGCTGTGTTCTTATCTCTGCGAGCCGACCGCACACACACACACTCACACACTCACATACACACACACATAAACACGCACGCACACGTACACGCACACACTCTCCATCTCTCGACTCCTATCCATTAGTCGCCTCTTACGACAGGCAGGGCCTTCTTGCTACGGACGTGTTCTTATCTCTGCGTGCCAAACGGACACACACACACACACACTCGCACACACACATACACACACATACACGCTTCACCTCTCGACTCCTACCCATTAGTCGCCTCTTACGACATTCAGGGACTTCTTGCCACGGCCGTGTTCTTATCTCTGCGAGCCGAACGGACACACACACACTCACACAAACACACGCACACACGCACACACGCACACACACGCACCCACACACACGCACACGCACACGCACACACTCTCCACCTCTCGACTCCTACCTTTTAGTCGCCTCTTACGAGAGTCAGGGCCTTCTTGCCCCGGCCGTATTCATATCTCTACAAGCCGAACGGACACACACACTTATATACACACACTCACACACGCACAAACACACACACGCACACACGCACACACACATACACTCTTCACCTCTCGACTCCTACCTTTTAGTCGCCTCTTACGATAAGCAGGGCCTTCTTGCCGCGGTCGTGTTCTCATCTCTGCAAGCCGAACGGACACACACACACATACACACACCCTCTCACACGCACACAGACGCACATACGCACACACATATACACTCTTCACCACTCGACTCCTACCCATTAGTCGCCTCTTACGACAGGCAGGGCCTTCTTGCCACGGCCGTGTTCTTATGCCGACTGGACACACACACTCACACACACAAATACACACACACACACTCACACACGCACACACACGCACACACGCACACTCACACACACATACACTCTTCACCTCTCGACTCCTACCCATTAGTCGCCTCTTACGACAGGCAGGGCCTTCTTGCCACGGCCGTGTTCTTATCTCTGCGAGCCGACTGGACACACACACACTCACACACACAAATACACACACACACTCACACACGCACACACACGCACACTCACATACACTTACTCACTCACTCACTTATCTCTGCAAGCCGAACGGACACATACACACTCACACACACACAAGCACGCACACACGCACACACACGCATACACACAAAAACACTTTTCACCTCTCGACTCCTACCAATTAGTCGCCACTTACGACAGGCAGGGCATTCTTGCCTCGGCCGTATTCTTATCTCTGCAAGCCGAACGGACACATACACACTCACACACACGCACGCACACACGCACACACACGCACACACACACACAAATACACTCTTCACCTCTCGACTCCTACCCATAAGTCGCCTCTTACGACAGGCATGGCCTTCTTGCCTCGGCCCTATTCTAATCTCTGCGAGCCGAATGGACACACACAAACATACACACACACACACTTACACACGCAAAAACACACACACACCCACACACGCACACACTCACGTACCCTTTTCACCTCTCGACTCCTACCCATTAGTCGCCTCTTACGACAGGCAGGGACTTCTTGCCACGGCCGTGTTCTTATCTCTGTAAGCCGAACGGACACACACACACATGCACACACAAACACACGCACAAAGGCACACACGCACACACGCACACACGCACACGCACACATTCTTTACCTCTCGATTCCTATCCATTGGTCGCCTCTTAAGACAGGCAGGGCCTTCTTGCCTCGGCCGTATTCTTATCTCTGCAAGCCAAACGGACACACACACACATACACACACATACTCACACACGCACAAACACACGCACACACACAAAGACACATAAACTCTTCACCTCTAGACTCCTATTCATTAGTCGCCTCTTACGACAGGCAGGGACTTCTTGCCACGGCCATGTTCTCATCTCTGCGAGCCGAACGGACACACACACACTCACACACACACAGGCACACACGCACACACACACGCACACACGCACACACACACAAATACACTCTTCACCTCTCGACTTCTACCCATTAGTCGCATCTTACGACAGGCACGGACTTATTGCCTCGGCCGTATTCTAATCTCTGCGAGCCGCACGGACACACACACACTGACACACACATATTCACACACACACTCACACACGTACGCACACACGCACACACACATATACACTCTTCACCTCTCGACTCCTACCCATTATTCTCCTCTTACGACAGGCAGGGACTTTTTGCCACGGCCGTGTTCTTATCTCTGCAAGCCGAACGGACACACACACGCACACACACACACGCACACGCAAACGCACACGCACACACTCTTCACCTCTCGACTCCTACCCATTATTCTCCTCTTACGACAGGCAGGGACTTCTTGCCACGGCCGTGTTCTTATCTCTGCAAGCCGAACGGACACACACATACACACACACTCACACACACACACGCACACACGCACGCACACATGCACACACACATACACTCACACACACACAAACACGCACATACGCACACACACAAACATTCTTCACCTCTCGACTCCTACCTATTAGTCGTCTCTCACGACAGGCAGGGCCTTTTGCCTCGGCCGTATTCTTATCTCTGCAAGCCGAACGGACACACACACACATACTCACACACGCACACACACACGCACACACGCACCGACACACATACACTCTTCACCTCTCGACTCCTACTTATTAGTCGCCCACTCTTCACCTCTCGACTCCTACCCATTATTCTCCTCTTACGACAGGCAGGGACTTCTTGCCACGGCCGTGTTCTTATCTCTGCAAGCCGAACGGACACACACATACACACACACACACACACACACGCACACACGCACGCACACATGCACACACACATACACTCACACACACACAAACACGCACATACGCACACACACATACATTCTTCACCTCTCGACTCCTACCTATTAGTCGTCTCTCACGACAGGCAGGGCCTTCTTGCCTTGGCCGTGTTCTTATCACTGCAAGCCGAACGGACACACACACATACTCACACACGCACACACACACGCACACACGCACACAAACATACACTCTTTATCTCTCGACTCCTACCTATTAGTCGCCTCTTACGATAGACAGGGCCTTGTTGCCTCGGTCGTGTTCTTATTTCTGCAAGCCAAACTAACACACACACATACTCACACACGCACACACACATACACTTTTCACCTCTCGACTCCTACTTATTAGTCGCCCACTCTTCGCCTCTCGACTCCTATCCATTAGTCGCCCCGTACGATTTGCATCGCTTTCTTGCCACGGCTGTTTTCTTATCTCTGCAAGCTGAAGGGACACACACACACATACATACACACACACTCACAAACACACACACACACACACGCACGCACACACGCACACACACATACACTCACACACACACAAACACGCCCACACGCACACACACATACATTCTTCACCTCTCGACTCCTACCTATTAGTCGCCTCTTACGATAGGCAGGGCCTTCTTGCCTTGGCCGTGTTCTTATCACTGCAAGCCGAACGGACACACACACACATACTCACACACGCACACAAACATACACTCTTCACCTCTCGACTCCTACCTATTAGTCGCCTCTTACGATAGGCAGGGCCTTCTTGCCTCAGTCGTGTTCTTATTTCTGCAAGCCGAACTAACACACACACATACTCACACACGCACACACACACGCACACACGCACACACACACATACACTCTTCACCTCTCGACTCCTACCAATTAGTCGCCTCTTACGATAGGCAGGGCCTTCTTGCCTCGGTCGTGTTCTTATTTCTGCAAGCCGAACTAACACACACACATACTCACACACGCACACACACACGCACACACGCACACACACACATACACTCTTCACCTCTTGACTCCTACTTATTACTTGCCTCTTACGACAGGCAGGGCCTTCTTGCCACGGCTGTGTTCTTATCTCTGCGAGCCGACCGCACACACACACACTCACACACTCACATACACACACACATAAACACGCACGCACACGTACACGCACACACTCTCCATCTCTCGACTCCTATCCATTAGTCGCCTCTTACGACAGGCAGGGCCTTCTTGCTACGGACGTGTTCTTATCTCTGCGTGCCAAACGGACACACACACACACACACTCGCACACACACATACACACACATACACGCTTCACCTCTCGACTCCTACCCATTAGTCGCCTCTTACGACATTCAGGGACTTCTTGCCACGGCCGTGTTCTTATCTCTGCGAGCCGAACGGACACACACACACTCACACAAACACACGCACACACGCACACACGCACACACACGCACCCACACACACGCACACGCACACGCACACACTCTCCACCTCTCGACTCCTACCTTTTAGTCGCCTCTTACGAGAGTCAGGGCCTTCTTGCCCCGGCCGTATTCATATCTCTACAAGCCGAACGGACACACACACTTATATACACACACTCACACACGCACAAACACACACACGCACACACGCACACACACATACACTCTTCACCTCTCGACTCCTACCTTTTAGTCGCCTCTTACGATAAGCAGGGCCTTCTTGCCGCGGTCGTGTTCTCATCTCTGCAAGCCAAACTAACACACACACACACTCACACACGCCCACACACGCACACACGCACACACACATACACACACATACACGCTTCACCTCTCGACTCCTACCCATTAGTCGCCTCTTACGACATTCAGGGACTTCTTGCCACGGCCGTGTTCTTATCTCTGCGAGCCGAACGGACACACACAGACTCACACAAACACACGCACACACGCACACACACGCACCCACACACACGCACACGCACACGCACACACTCTCCACCTCTCGACTCCTATCCATTAGCCGCCTCTTAAGACAGGCAGGGCCTTCTTGCCACGGCCGTAATCCTATCTCTGCGAGCCGAGCGGACAAACACACACACTCACACACACACACACACATACACTCTTCACCTCTCGACCCCTACCTTTTAGTCGCCTCTTACGAGAGGCAGGGCCTTCTTGCCCCGGCCGTATTCATATCTCTGCAAGCCGAACGGACACACACACTTATACACACACACTCATACACGCACAAACACACATACACGCACACACGCACACACACATACACTCTTCACCTATCGACTACTACCAATTAGTCGCTCCTTACAGCAAGCATGGCCTTTTTGCCACGGCCGTATTCTTATCTCTGCAAGCCGAACGGACACACACACATACTCACACACGCACACACACACGCACACACGCACACACACACATACACTCTTCACCTCTCGGCTCCTACTTATTACTCGCCTCTTACGACAGGCAGGGCCTTCTTGCCACGGCTGTGTTCTTATCTCTGCGAGCCGACCGCACACACACACACTCACACACTCACATACACACACACTTAAACACGCACGCACACGTACACGCACACACTCTCCACCTCTCGACTCCTATCCATTAGTCGCCTCTTACGACAGGCAGGGCCTTCTTGCTACGGACGTGTTCTTATCTCTGCGGGCCAAACGGACACACACACACACACTCGCACACACACATACACACACATACACGCTTTACCTCTCGACTCCTACCCATTAGTCGCCTCTTACGACATTCAGGGACTTCTTGCCACGGCCGTGTTCTTATCTCTGCGAGCCGAACGGACACACATACACTCACACACACACACGCACACACGCACACACACGCACCCACACACACGCACACGCACACGCACACACTCTCCATCTCTCGACTAATATCCATTAGCCGCCTCTTAAGACAGGCAGGGCCTTCTTACCACGGCCGTAATCTTATCTCTGCGAGCCGAGCGGACAAAGACACACACTCACACACACACACATACACTCTTCACCTCTCGACCCCTACCTTTTAGTCGCCTCTTACGAGAGGCAGGGCCTTCTTGCCCCGGCAGTATTCATATCTCTGCAAGCCGAACGGACACACACACTTATACACACACACTCACACACGCACAAACACACACACGCACACACGCACACACACATACACTCTTCACCTCTCGACTCCTACCTTTTAGTCGCCTCTTACGATAAGCAGGGCCTTCTTGCCGCGGTCGTGTTCTCATCTCTGCAAGCCAAACTAACACACACACATACTCACACACGCACACACACACATACACTCTTGACCTCTCGACTCCTACTTATTAGTTGACTTTTACAAGAGGCAGGGTTTTCTGGCCTCGGCCGTATTCTTATCTCTGCAAGCCAAACGGACACACACACATACACACACACTCACACACGCCCACACACGCACACACGCACACACACACACATACACTCTTCACCTCTCGACTCCTACCCATTATTCTCCTCTTACGACAGGCAGGGACTTCTTGCCACGGCCGTGTTCTTATCTCTGCAAGCCGAACGGACACACACACATACTCACACACGCACACACACACGCACACACGCACACACACACATACACTCTTCACCTCTCGACTCCTACCCATTATTCTCCTATTACGACAGGCAGGGACTTCTTGCCACGGCCGTGTTCTTATCTCTGCAAGCCGAACGGACACACACACACACGCACACACACACACGCACACGCACACACTCTCCACCGCTCGACTCCTACCCATTAGTCGTTTCTTACGACAGGCAGGGCCTTCTTGCCTCGGCCGTATTCTTATCTCTGCAAGCCAAACGGACACACACACACACACACAAACACACACACATACTCACACACGCACAAACACACGCACACACACAAAGACACATACACTCTTCACCTCTCGACTCCTATTCATTAGTCGCCTCTTATGACAGGCAGGGACTTCTTGCCACGGCCGTGTTCTTATCTCTGCAAGCCGAACGGACACACACACACACGCACACACAAACACACGCACACAGGCACAAACGCACACACGCAAACGCACACGCACACGCACACACTCTCCACCTCTCGATTCCTATCCATTAGTCGCCTCTTAAGACAGGCAGGGCCTTCTTGCCTCGGCCGTATTCTTATCTCTGCAAGCCAAACGGACACACACACATACACACACACTCACACACGCCCACACACGCACACACGCACACACACACATACACTCTTCACCTCTCGACTCCTACCCATTATTCTCCTCTTACGACAGGCAGGGACTTCTTGCCACGGCCGTGTTCTTATCTCTGCAAGCCGAACAGACACACACACATACTCACACACGCACACACACACGCACACACGCACACACACACATACACTCTTCACCTCTCGACTCCTACCCATTATTCTCCTATTACGACAGGCAGGGACTTCTTGCCACGGCCGTGTTCTTATCTGTGCAAGCCGAACGGACACACACACACACGCACACACACACACGCACACGCACACACTCTCCACCGCTCGACTCCTACCCATTAGTCGTTTCTTACGACAGGCAGGGCCTTCTTGCCTCGGCCGTATTCTTATCTCTGCAAGCCAAACGGACACACACACACACACACAAACACACACACATACTCACACACGCACAAACACACGCACACACACAAAGACACATACACTCTTCACCTCTCGACTCCTATTCATTAGTCGCCTCTTACGACAGGCAGGGACTTCTTGCCACGGCCGTGTTCTTATCTCTGCAAGCCGAACGGACACACACACACACGCACACACAAACACACGCACACAGGCACAAACGCACACACGCAAACGCACACGCACACGCACACACTCTCCACCCCTCGATTCCTATCCATTAGTCGCCTCTTAAGACAGGCAGGGCCTTCTTGCCACGGACGTATTTTTATCTCTGCGAGCCGAACGGACACACACACACACGCACAGACAAACACACGCACACAGGCACACACGCACACACGCACACGTACACGCACACGCACACACTCTCCACCTCTCGACTCCTATCCATTAGTCGCCTCTTAAGACAGGCAGGGCCTTCTTGCCTCGGCCGTATTCTTATCTCTGCAAACCAAACGGACACACACACATACACACACACACACTCACACACACAAGCACGCACACACGCACACACACGCACACACAAATACACTTTTCACCCCTCGACTCCTACCCATTAGTCGCCTCTTACGACAGGCATGGCCTTCTTGCCTCGGCCGTATTCTTATCTCTGCGAACCGAATGGACACACACATACATACACACATACATTTACACACGCACAAACACACACACACCCACACACGCACACACACATACACATACACTATTCACCTCTCGACTCCTACCTATTAGTCGCCCCTTACAAGAGGCAGGGCCTTCTTGCCTCGGCCGTATTCTAATCTTTGCAAACCGAATGGACACACACATACATACAAACACATATTTACACACGCACAAACACACACACACCCACACACGCACACACACATACACATACACTCTTAACCTCTCGACTCCTACCCATTAGTCGCCTCTTACGACATTCAGGGACTTCTTGCCACGGACGTATTCTTATCTCTGCAAGCCGAACGGACACACACACATACTCACACACGCACACACACACGCACACACGTACACACACACATACACTCTTCACCTCTCGACTCCTACCCATTAGTCGCCTCTTACGACAGGCAGGGCCTTCTTGCCACGGCCGTGTTCTCATTTCAGCGAGCCGACCGGACACACACACACGCACACACAAACACACGCACACAGGCACAAACGCACACACGCAATCGCACACGCACACGCACACACTCTCCACCTCTCGACTCCTATCCATTAGTCGTCTCTTAAGACAGGCAGGGCCTTCTTGCAACGAACGCATTCTTATCTCTGCGAGCAGAACGGACACACACACACACTCACACACAAACACACACACGCAAGCACAAATACACTATTCACCTCTCGACTTCTACCCATTATTCTCCTCTTACGACAGGCCTTCTTGCCACGGCCGTGTTCTTATCTCTGCAAGCCGAACGGACACACACACACACGCACACACAAACACACGCACACAGGCACACACGCACACACGCACACGCACACCCACATGCACACACTCTCCACCTCTCGATTCCTATCCATTAGTCGCCTCTTAAGACAGGCAGGGCCTTCTTGCCACGGACGTATTCTTATCTCTGCGAGCCGAACGGACACACACACACACGCACAGACAAACACACGCACACAGGCACACACACACACACGCGCGCACACACACATACACTCTTCACCTCTCGACTCCTATCCATTAGTCGCCTCTTAAGACAGGCAGGGTCTTCTTGCCTCGGCCGTATTCTTATCTCTGCAAGCCAAACGGACACACACACACATACACACAGACACATACACTCTTCACCTCTCGACTCCTACCCATTAGTCACCTCTTACGACAGGCATGGCCTTCTTGAAACCGCTGATTTCTTATCTCTGCGAGCCAAAGGGACACACATACACATACACACACACACACGCACACACGCACGCACACATACACTCTTCACCTCTCGACTCCTACCTATTAGTCGCCCCTTACAAGAGGCAGGGCCTTCTTGCCTCGGCCGTATTCTTATCTCTGCAAGCCAAACGGACACACACACACATACTCACACACGCACACACACACACGCACACACGCATACACACATACACTCTTCACCTCTCGTCTCCTACCTATTAGTCGCCCCTTACAAAAGGCAGGGTCTTCTTGCCTTGGCCGTATTCTTATATCTGCAATCCAAACGGACACACAAACATACACACACACTCACACACGCACACACACGCACACACGCACACACACACATATACACTCTTCAGCACTCGACTCCTACCCATTAGTCGCCTCTGACGACAGGCAGGGCCTTCTGGCCACGGCCGTGTTCTTATCTCTGCGAGCCTACTGGACACACACACACTCACACACACAAATACACACACACACTCACACACCACACACACGCACACACGCACACACACACATACACTCTTCACGTCTCGACTCCTACCTATTACTCGCCCCTTACGACAGGCAGGGCCTTCTTGCCTCGGCTGTATTCTTATCTCTGCAGGCCGAACGGACACACATACATACACACACACTCACACACGCACACACACACACACCCTCACACACACACACACACGCACACACACACACATACACTCTTCACCTTTCGACTCCTACCCATTAGTCGCCTCCTACGACAGATAGGGCCTTCTTGCCACGGCCGTATTCTTATCTCTGCGAGCCGAACGGACACACACACACACACTCACACACGCACAGACGCACACACACACATACACTCTTCACCTCTCGACTCCTACCCATTAGTCGTCTCTTAAGACAGGCAGGGCCTTTTTGCCACGGCCGTGTTTTTATCTCTGCGAGCCATACAGACACACACACACACTCACACACACACACACACCTAAACTCTTCACCTCTCGACTCTTACCTATTACTCGCCCCTTACGACAGGCAGGGACTTCTTGCCTCGGCTGTGTTCTTATCTCTGCAAGCCGAACGGACACACATACATACACCCACACTCACACACGCACACACACATGCACACACACACACATACACTCTTCACCTCTCGACGCCTACCCATTAGTCGTCTCTTACGACAGGCAGGGCCTTTTTGCCACAGCCGTGTTCTTATCTTTGCGAGCCATACAGACACACATACACATTCACACACACACACACACCTACACTCTTCACCTCTCGACTCCTACCTATTACTCGCACCTTACGACAGGCAGGGCCTTCTTGCCTCGGCTGTATTCTTACCTATGCAGGCCGAACGGACACACATACATACACACACACTCACACACGCACACACACACACACTCACACACACACGCACACACAGACACACACATACACTCTTCACCTCCTACCCATTAGTCGCCTCTTACGACAGGCAGGGCTTCTTGCCACGGCCGTATTCTTATCTCTGCGAGCCAACGGACACACACACACACTCACACACGCACACACGCACACACACACACACATACACTCTTCACCTCTCGACGCCTACCCATTAGTCGTCTCTTACGACAGGCAGGGCCTTTTTGCCACGGCCGTGTTTTTACCTCTGCGAGCCATACAGACACACACACACACACACACTCACAACCACACACACACACTCACAACCACACACACACACACCTAAACTCTTCTAAACGACAGGCAGGGCCTTCTTGCCACGGCTGTATTCTTATCTCTGCAAGCCGAACGGACACACACACACATACACTCACACACGCACACACACACACACTCACACACAGGTACACTTTTCAACTCGCGATTTCTACCCATTAGTTGCTCCTTACAGCAGGCATGGCCTTCTTGCCACGGCCGTATTCGTACCTCTGCGAGCAGAAGAGACACGCACACACACACACACACACACATACACATACACACACACACACGCGCGCACACACACACATACACTCTTCACCTCTCGACTCCTACCCATTATTCTCCTCTTACGACAGGCAGAGCCTTTTTGCCACGGCCGTGTTCATATCTCTGCGAGCCGACCGGACACACACACACTGACACACACACACTCACACACACACTCACACACGCACGCACACACGCACACAAACACACACACATACACTCTTCACCTCTCGACTCCTACCCATTAGTCGCCTTTTACGACAGGCATGTCCTTCTTGCCTCGACCGTATTCTAATCTCTGCGAGCCGAACGGACACTTACATACATACACACACACTTACAAACGCACAAACACACACACACGCACACACACATACACTCTCCACCTCTCGACTCCTACCCATTAATCACCTCTTACGACAGGCATGGCATTCTTGCCACCGCTGTTTTCTTTTCTCTGCGAGCCGAAGGGACACACATACACACACACACACTCACAGACACACACACGCACGCACACACGCACACACACATACACTCACACACACACACACGCACACACGCACACACACATACATTTTTTTTTTTTTTTTTTTTTTTTCATTTATTTTAGGATACATATTGACCAGGCATCTAGAGTCTAATCCTGGTCGTAATTTCCTGAAGGGATTGATTAGTTGATACATGCGGTTATTTTTTATAATTAAGTTAAGTTAAACTAACTAATTATATTCTAATGTTAAGTCCTAAATCTATAGGCCCTACTCCCCTAATGTAGAGTTATTTGAAAATAAAGTGTTACGAATTAAACGTCTAACTTTTTATACATACATTCGGCCTCTACGAATGTTACCTAAGACTAACTACTACTATAACTACTTATCTACTATAACCATGATTTCGGCCCGCACCCAAAACGTGAGCCATGCTACTCATCCTCAGGTGCGAACCGCAATCACATGCACTAATCTAAGTTATTCCTATTCTAGTGTTAGTAACATGCAATCGCATGCGTTACATGCAAGTACATGCTTCATGCATTTGTCAGAGCAAGCGCTTGTCGGAAAAAGCGCTATACGGAGAGCCAGTTCACCTCTCTGCAGTTCTGGTGAGCCACAGACCCTTATTCCAAAACTATCAGAGAGGATCCCTTTTATCTACCATCTCTGACTGTATAGTCATAGGTTTTCGATTTTTTATCTATTTATATAAAATAATGATATTGATAATTTAATGAAATTGTGACTGATTTTTCTCTCTTGGCTGTTAGCTTATCTAGCTATTTGCCTTCTGCTGTTGTAAAGTTCCAGTTGGTGTTTGGATACTTTATTAGCTAGAAGATTTAATAGATTGAAGTGATGTTCGCTTCTTATTATTTCTACTATCGTTAGGTTTGATAGTTGTTCTCTTAGTTCCCTTACATCCGCGTATATCTCGCATTCGAATAAGGCATGTTCAGGCGTACCAACTTGTCCACACTCACATAGATTTCCCTCAGCAAGATTGAATCTATGCAGATAGTCAGGATACGGGCCGTGCCCCGTTAAGAAATGCACTAACCCTGGTGTCGGGTTAAAGTACACCGGAATCTCACTCAGTCTCGGTAGAAACTGGTGTAGCCTTCTCGCTTTCGGTGTTTCATCCCATTCATTCTGCCACTGTTGTTTTACGGTATCATGGATACCTCGAATTGTTTGTGTGTTAGCACCAAGTATTTCTTGGGCTTTTTGCGGGTTTTGCTTTTTCAGCCAGTAAGAGCTGGCTCGTTTTCTTATTTCTAGATGGAGTGGCAGAACTCCTGTGAGAACCGTCAAGGCAGAAGTTGACGTCGTGCTAAAGGCTCCAGTCATTCTGACCAGAAAACCTCTTTGCGCTCTGTCAACTTTTTCTCTGTTCTTGACGTTCGAAAGTCTATGTGCCCATACACTGGCTCCGTATCCTACTATGGAAGAAAGAACTGCATTTAGATACACTCTTACTTGATGAAACGGTAACCTGTATTCCCTTTGGGCCAAGCTTGCTATGCAATGCATCAGCCTTGTCGCCTTGTCGCAAACGCTGGTAATGTGTTTACTAAATAGTCTGGATTCGTCAGTGACAATACCCAGATATTTAGTGTTGTTCGTTCTCTTGATAGGTCTTCCATCGATCCTTATTAGGGGATCTCTTTCCAACCTACCTTTTACTAGACTGTAGACCGTTTTCGACTGTGAAATCGTGAGTTTTACTCTCGAAGTCCACGCCGTCACGGCCTCCAGTACGTTATTTGATTTTACCTCGAGTTCTCTTCTGCTATCAGCGTCTACGACCAGCAACAAGTCATCCGCATATGCAATGCATCCAAGCACCTCAGGTGCAACAGTCATTTCATCAAGCAATTTATCCAGCATGAGATCCCAAAAAATGGGACCACATACCGAACCTTGAGGGCATCCTTTTGATATATGCCGAGTCTTTTTGGCATGTGGGCAGCTTAGGCTTGCATACCTATCCTGACAGTAATTTCTGAAGCTTCCGTACAAATCTCCAGGGCACCGCACTTCTCGAAGTCTTTCGAAAAATGCAGGCCACCAGAGATTGTCGAACGCTCCAGAAATGTCAATAAATACCGTCACTACGTATTTGCACTCGCTACTATCGATTATTTCGTAGACCTTGTTTATAGCGTCCTCGGTTGACTTTCCGCTCCTGTACCCATACTGGGCTGGATGCATCCCACTGACATTTCTGATGTCACTTAGCCTTTTACAAAGTAGTTTTTCATACAGTTTGCCCATTGTGTTTAGTAAACATATGGGCCTGTATGATTTCGGTTGCATTGGATCTTTATCTTCACCTTTATTTAGTATTATAACATCGGCTTGTTTGAACACATTAGGAAACCTTCTCTGTTTGACGCAATAGTTGTACATAGTTGTTAAATAAGGAACTATCTGCTCGACACACATACATACACACACACTCACACACGCACACACACACACACTCACACACACACGCACACACAGACACACACATACACTCTTCACCTCTCGACTCCTACCCATTAGTCGCCTCTTACGACAGGCAGGGCTTCTTGCCACGGCCGTATTCTTATCTCTGCGAGCCAACGGACACACACACACACTCACACACGCACACACGCACACACACACACACATACACTCTTCACCTCTCGACGCCTACCCATTAGTCGTCTCTTACGACAGGCAGGGCCTTTTTGCCACGGCCGTGTTTTTACCTCTGCGAGCCATACAGACACACACACACACACACACTCACAACCACACACACACACTCACAACCACACACACACACACCTAAACTCTTCTAAACGACAGGCAGGGCCTTCTTGCCACGGCTGTATTCTTATCTCTGCAAGCCGAACGGACACACACACACATACACTCACACACGCACACACACACACACTCACACACAGGTACACTTTTCAACTCGCGATTTCTACCCATTAGTTGCTCCTTACAGCAGGCATGGCCTTCTTGCCACGGCCGTATTCGTACCTCTGCGAGCAGAAGAGACACGCACACACACACACACACACATACACATACACACACACACACGCGCGCACACACACACATACACTCTTCACCTCTCGACTCCTACCCATTATTCTCCTCTTACGACAGGCAGAGCCTTTTTGCCACGGCCGTGTTCATATCTCTGCGAGCCGACCGGACACACACACACTGACACACACACACTCACACACACACTCACACACGCACGCACACACGCACACAAACACACACACATACACTCTTCACCTCTCGACTCCTACCCATTAGTCGCCTTTTACGACAGGCATGTCCTTCTTGCCTCGACCGTATTCTAATCTCTGCGAGCCGAACGGACACTTACATACATACACACACACTTACAAACGCACAAACACACACACACGCACACACACATACACTCTCCACCTCTCGACTCCTACCCATTAATCACCTCTTACGACAGGCATGGCATTCTTGCCACCGCTGTTTTCTTTTCTCTGCGAGCCGAAGGGACACACATACACACACACACACTCACAGACACACACACGCACGCACACACGCACACACACATACACTCACACACACACACACGCACACACGCACACACACATACACTCTTCACCTCTCGACTCCTACCCATTAGCTGCTAATTACAACAAGCATGGCCTTCTTGTCACGGCCGTATTCTTATCTCTGCAAGCCGAACGGACACACATACATATACACACACACTCACATACGCACAAACACACACACACGCACACACACATACACTCTTCACCTCTCGACTCCTACCCATTAGTCACCTCTTACGACAGGCAAGGCATTCTTGCCACCGCTGTTTTCTTTTCTCTGCGAGCCGAAGGGACACACATACACACACACACTCACAGACACACACACACGCACGCACACACGCACACACACATACACTCACACACACACACGCACACACGCACACACACATACACTCTTCACCTCTCGATTCCTACCTATTAGTCGCCCCTTACAAGAGGCAGGGCCTTCTTGCCTTGGCCGTATTCTTATCTCTGCAAGCCTAACGGACACACACACATACACACACACACACACACACTCACACACGCAAACACACACGCACACACATACACACACACATACACTCTTCACCTCTCGACTCCTACCCATTAGTCGCCTCTTACGTCAGGCAGGGCCTTCTTTCCTCGGCCGTGTTCTTATCTCTGCAAGCCGAACGGACACACACACATACTCACACACGCACACACACACGCACACACACATACACTCTTCACCTCTCGACTCCTACCCATTAGTCGCCTCTTACGTCAGGCAGGGCCTTCTTTCCTCGGCCGTATTCTTATCTCTGTGAGCCGAAGAGACACACACACACACATACACACACACTCACACACACAAGCACGCACACACGCACACACACACGCGCACACACACACACAATTACACTCTTCACCTCTCGACTCCTACTCATTAGTCGCCTCTTACGACAAGCATGGCCTTCTTGCCACCGCTGTTTTCTTATCTCTGCGAGCCGAAGGGACACACACATACACACACACTCACACACACACGCACGCACACATACATTCTTCACCTCTCGACTCCTACCCATTAGTCGCCCATTACGACAGGCATGGCCTTCTTGCCACCGCTGTTTTCTTATCTCTGTGAGCCGAAGGGACACACACATACACACACACTCACACACACACACACACATACACTTTTCACCTCTCGACTCCTACCCATTAGTCACCTCTTACGACAGGCATGGCCTTCTTGAAACCGCTGATTTCTTATCTCTGCGAGCCGAAGGGACACACATACACATACACACACACTCACACACACACGCACACACGCACGCACACATACACTCTTCACCTCTCGACTCCTACCCATTAGTCGCCCCTTACGACAGGCATGTCCTTCTTGCCACCGCTGTTTTCTTATCTCTGCGAGCCGAAGGGACACACACACAAACATACACACACACACACTCACACACACACACACACACACACACGAACACACACGCACACACACATACACTCACACACACACACGCACACACACATATACTCTTCACCTCTCGACTCCTACCTATTAGTCGCCCCTTACAAGAGGCAGGGCCTTCTTGCCTCGGCCCTATTCTTATCTCTGCAAGCCAAACGGACACACACACATACTCACACACGCACACACAAACGCACACACGCATACACACATACACTCTTCACCTCTCGTCTCCTACCTATTAGTCGCCCCTTACAAAAGGCAGGGTCTTCTTGCCTTGGCCGTATTCTTATCTCTGCAATCCAAACGGACACACAAACATACACACACACTCACACACGCACACACACGCACACACGCACACACACACATATACACTCTTCACCTCTCGACTCCTACCTATTAGTCGCCCCTTACAAGAGGCAGGGCCTTCTTGCCTCGGCCCTATTCTTATCTCTGCAAGCCAAACGGACACACACACATACTCACACACGCACACACAAACGCACACACGCATACACACATACACTCTTCACCTCTCGTCTCCTACCTATTAGTCGCCCCTTACAAAAGGCAGGGTCTTCTTGCCTTGGCCGTATTCTTATCTCTGCAATCCAAACGGACACACAAACATACACACACACTCACACACGCACACACACGCACACACGCACACACACACATATACACTCTTCACCACTCGACTCCTACCCATAAGTCGCCTCTTACGACAGGCAGGGCCTTCTTGCCACGGCCGTGTTCTTATCTCTGCGAGCCTACTGGACACACACACACACACTCACACAAGCACACACACGCACACACGCAGACGCACAGACACACACATACACTCTTCACCTCTCGACTTCTACCCATTAGTCACCGCTTACGACAGGCAGCGCTTTTTTGGCACGGACGTGTTCTTATCTCTGCGAGCCGACCGGACACACACACACTCACACACGCACACACACACGCACACAAGCACACACACACACACATACACTCTTCACCTCTCGACTCCTACCAATTAGTCGCCACTTACGACAGGCAGGGCCTTCTTGCCTCGGCCATAAGCTTATCTCTGCAAGCCGAACGGACACACACACACTCACACACACACGCACGCACACACGCACACACACGCACACACACACACAAATACACTCTTCACCTCTCGACTCCTACCCATTAGTCGCCTCTTACGACAGGCATGGCCTTCTTGCCTCGGCCGTATTCTAATCTCTGAGAGCCGAATGGACACACACATACATACACACACACACACGCACAAACACACACACACACCCACACACGCACACACACATACACTATTCACCTCTCGACTTCTACCTATTAGTCGCCCCATACAAGAGGCAGGGCCTTCTTGCCTCGGCCGTATTCTTATCTCTGCAAGCCAAACAGACACACACACATACACACACACTTACACACGCACACACACGCACACGCCTCTTTCGACAAGCAGGGCCTTCTTGCCACGGCCGTGTTCTTATCTCTGCGAGCCGACTGGACACACACACTCACACACACAAATACACACACACACTCACACACGCACACACACGCACACACGCACACTCACACACACATACACTCTTCACCTCTCGACTCCTACCCATTAGTCGCCTCTTACGACAAGCAGGGCCTTCTTGCTACGGCGGTGTTCTTATCTCTGCAAGCCGAATGGACACACACACACACGCACACACAAACACACGCTCACAGGCATACACGCACACACGCACACGCACACGCACACACTCCAAACCTCTCGACTCCTATCCATTAGTCGCCTCTTAAGACAGGCAGGGCCTTCTTGCCACAGACGTATTTCTATCTCTGCGAGCCGAACGGACACACACACACACTTGCACACACACACACACACACACACACACACACACACACACATACACGCTTCACATCTCGACTCCTACCAATTAGTCGCTCCTTACAGCAAGCATGGCCTTCTTGCCACGGACGTATTCTTATCTCTGCGAGCCAAAGGTATACACACACACATATACACACACATACTCACACACACACGCACACACGCACACACACACACACAATCTTCACCTCTCGACTCCTACCCATTAGTCGCCTCTTACGACAGGCATGGCCTTCTTGTCACGGCTGTATTTTTATCTCTGCGAGCAGAAGGGACACACACATACACACACATACACACACACATTCACACACACACGCACGCATACATACACTCTTCACCTCTCGACTCCTACCCATCAGTCGCTCCTTAAGACTGGCAAGGCCTTCTTGCCACGGCTGTTTTCTTATCTCTGCGAGACGACCGGACACACACACACTCACACAAGCACACACACGCACACACGCACACACACACACACACATACACTCTTCACCTCTCGACTTCTACCCATTAGTCACCGCTTACGACAGGCAGGGCCTTCTTGGCACGGACGTGTTCTTATCTCTGCGAGCCGACCGGACACACACACTCACACACGCACACACACACGCACACACGCACACACACACACATACACTCTTCACCTCTCGACTCCTACCAATTAGTCGCCACTTACGACAGGCAGGGCCTTCTTGCCTCGGCCGTAAGCTTATCTCTGCAAGCTGAACGGACACACACACTCACACACACAAGCACGCACACACGCACACACACACGCGCACACAATCACACAATTACACTCTTCACCTCTCGACTCCTACCCATTAGTCGCCTCTTACGACAGGCAGGGCCTTCTTGCCACTGCCGTGTTCTTATCTCTGCGAGCCTACTGGACACACACACACTCACACACACAAATACACACACACACTCACACACGCACACACACGCAGACGCACACACACACACATACACTCTTCACCTCTCGACTTCTACCCATTAGTCACCGCTTACGACAGGCAGGGCTTTCTTGGCACGGACGTGTTCTTATCTCTGCAAGCCGAACGGACACACACACACTCACACACACACGCACGCACACACGCACACACACGCACACACACATACACCAATACACTCTTCACCTCTTGACTCCTACCCATTAGTCGCCTCTTACGACAGGCATGGCCTTCTTGCCTCGGCCGTATTCTAATCTCTGCGAGCCGAATGGACACACACATACATACACACACACTTACACACGCACAAACACACACACACACCTACACACGCACACATACATACACTATTCACCTCTCGACTCCTACCTATTAGTCGCCCCATACAAGAGGCAGGGCCTTCTTGCCTTGGCTGTATTCTTATCTCTGCAAGCCAAACAGACACACACACATACACACACACTTACACACGCACACGCCTCTTACGACAGGCAGGGCCCTCTTGCCACGGCCGTGTTCTAATCTCTGCGAGCCGACTGGACACACACACTCACACACACAAATACACACACACACTCACACACGCACACACACGCACACATGCAAACACACACATACACTCTTCACCTCTCGACTCCTACCCATTAGTCGCCTCTTACGACAGGCAGGGCCTTCTTGCCATGGCCGTGTTCTTATCTCTGCGAGACGACCGGACACACACACACACTCACACAAGCACACACACGCACACACGCAGACGCACACACACACACACATACACTCTTCACCTCTCGTCTTCTACCCATTAGTCACCGCTTACGACAGGCAGGGCTTTCTTGGCACGGACGTGTTCTTATCTCTGCAAGCCGAACGGACACACACACACACGCACACACAAACACACGCTCACAGGCATACACGCACACACGCACACACACACGCACACACACACACACACATACACGCTTCACCTCTCGACTCCTACCAATTAGTCGCTCCTTACAGCAAGCATGGCCTTCTTGCCACGGACGTATTCTTATCTCTGCGAGCCAAAGGTATACACACACACATACACACACACATACTCACACACACACGCACACACACACACAATCTTCACCTCTCGACTCCTACCCATTAGTCGCCTCTCACGACAGGCATGGCCTTCTTGTCACGGCTGTATTTTTATCTCTGCAAGCAGAAGGGACATACACACATACACACACATACACACACACATTCACACACACACGCACGCACACATACACTCTTCACCTCTCGACTCCTACCCATTAGTCGCCCCTTAAGACTGGCATAGCCTTCTTGCCACGGCTGTTTTAATATCTCTGTGAGACGACCGGACACACACACACACTCACACAAGCACACACACGCACACACGCACACACACACACACATACACTCCTCACCTCTCGACTTCTACCCATTAGTCACCGCTTACGACAGGCAGGGCCTTCTTGGCACGGACGTGTTCTTATCTCTGCGAGACGACCGGACACACACACTCTCACACAAGTACACACGCACACACGCACACACATACACATACACTCTTCACCTCTCGACTTCTACCCATTAGTCACCGCTTACGACAGGCAGGGCCTTCTTGGCACGGACGTGTTCTTATCTCTGCGAGCCGACTGGACACACACACTCACACACACAAATACACACACACACTCACACACGCACACACACGCACACACGCACACTCACACACACATACACTCTTCACCTCTCGAGTTCTACCCATTAGTCACCGCTTACGACAGGCAGGGCCTTCTTGGCACGGACGTGTTCTTATCTCTGCGAGACGACCGGACACACACACTCTCACACAAGCACACACACGCACACACGCACACACATACACATACACTCTTCACCTCTCGACTTCTACCCATTAGTCACCGCTTACGACAGGCAGGGCCTTCTTGGCACGGACGTGTTCTTATCTCTGCGAGCCGACTGGACACACACACTCACACACACAAATACACACACACACTCACACACGCACACACACGCACACACGCACACACATACACATACACTCTTCACCTCTCGACTTCTACCCATTAGTCACCGCTTACGATAGGCAGGGCCTTCTTGGCACGGACGTGTTCTTATCTCTGCGAGACGACCGGACACACACACTCTCACACAAGCACACACACGCACACACGCACACACATACACATACACTCTTCACCTCTCGACTTCTACCCATTAGTCACCGCTTACGACAGGCAGGGCCTTCTTGGCACGGACGTGTTCTTATCTCTGCGAGACGACCGGACACACACACTCTCACACAAGCACACACACGCACACACGCACACACACACACATACACTCTTCACCTCTCGACTTCTACCCATTAGTCACCGCTTACGACAGGCAGGGCCTTCTTGGCACGGACGTGTTCTTATCTCTGCGAGCCGACTGGACACACACACTCACACACACAAATACACACACACTCACACACGCACACACACGCACACACGCACACTCACACACACATACACTCTTCACCTCTCGACTCCTACCCATTAGTCGCCTCTTACGACAAGCAGCGCCTTCTTGCCAAGGCGGTGTTCTTATCTCTGCAAGCCGAACGGACACACACACACGCACACACAAACACACGCCCACAGGCATACACGCACACACTCTCCACTTCTCGACTCCTATCCATTAGTCGCCTTTTAAGACAGGCAGGGCCTTCTTGCCACAGACGTATTCCTATCCCTGCGAGCCGAACGAACACACACACACTTGCACACACACACACACATACACGCTTCACCTCTCGACTCCTACCCATTAGTCGCCTCTTACGACAGGCAGGGCTTCTTGCCACGGCCGTATTCTTATCTCTGCGAGCCGAACGGACAGACACACACACACTCACACACCCACACACGCACACACACACACACACATACACTTTTCACCTCTCGACTCCTACCCATTAGTCGTCTCTTACGACAGGCAGGGCCTTTTTGCCACGGCCGTGTTTTTACCTCTGCGAGCCATATACACACACACACACACTCACAACCACACACACACCTAAACTCTTCTAAACGACAGGCAGGGCCTTCTTGCCACGGCTGTATTCTTATCTCTGCAAGTCGAACGGACACACACACACATACACTCACACACGCACACACACACACACTCACACACAGGTACACTCTTCAACTCGCGATTCCTACCCATTAGTTGCTCCTTACAGCAGGCATGGCCTTCTTGCCACGGCCGTATTCGTACCTCTGCGAGCAGAAGAGACACGCACACACACACACATACACATACACACACACGCGCGCGCACACACACACATACACTCTTCACCTCTCGACTCCTACCCATTATTCTCCTCTTACGACAGGCAGAGCCTTCTTGCCACGGCCGTGTTCATATCTCTGCGAGCCGACCGGACACACACACACACTGACAAACACACACTCACACACACACTCACACACGCACGCACACACGCACACAAACACACACACATACACTCTTCACCTCTCGACTCCTACCCATTATTCTGCTCTTACGACAGGCAGGGCCTTCTTGCCACGGACGTATTCTTATCTCTGCGAGCCGAACGGACACACACACACACACACTCGCACACACACACACACACACATACACGCTTCACCTCTCGACTCCTACCCATTAGTCGCCTCTTACGACATTCATTGACTTTTTGCCACGGCCGTGTTCTTATCTCTGCGAGCCGAACGGACACACACACAAGCACACACACACGCACACACGCACACGCACACACTTTCCACCTCTCGACTCCTATCCATTAGTCGCCTCTTAAGACAGGCAGGGCATTCTTGCCACGGCCGTATTTTTATCTCTGCGAGCCGAGCGGACACATACATACATACACACACACTTACAAACGCACGAACACACACACACGCACACACATACACTCTTCACCTCTCGACTCCTACCCATTAGTCACCTCTTACGACAGGCATGGCATTCTTGCCACCGCTGTTTTCTTTTCTCTGCGAGCCAAAGGGACACACATACACACACACACACTCACAGACACACACACACGCACGCACACACGCACATACTAATACACTTACACACACACAATCACGCACACACGCACACACACATACACTCTTCACCTCTCGATTCCTACCTATTAGTCGCCCCTTACAAGAGGCAGGGCCTTCTTGCCTTGGCCGTATTCTTATCTCTGCAAGCCTAACGGACACACACACATACACACACACACTCACACACGCAAACACACACGCACACACACACACACATACACTCTTCACCTCTCGACTCCTACCCATTAGTCGCCTCTTACGTCAGGCAGGGCCTTCTTTCCTCGGTTGTGTTCTTATCTCTGCAAGCCGAACGGACACACACACATACTCACACACGCACACACACACGCACACACACATACACTCTTCACCCCTCGACTCCTACCTATTAGTCGCCCCTTACAAGAGGCAGGGCCTTCTTGCCTCGGCCGTATCCTTATCTCTGCAAGCCTAGCGGACACACACACATACACACACACACACACACACACACACACACACACATACACTCTTCACCTCTCGATTCCTACACATTAGTCGCCCCTTACAAGAGGCAGGGCCTTCTTGCCTTGGCCGTATTCTTATCTCTGCAAGCCTAACGGACACACACACATACACACACACACACACACACATACACTTTTCACCTCTCGACTCCTACCCATTAGTCGTCTCTTACGACAGGCAGGGCCTTTTTGCCACGGCCGTGTTTTTACCTCTGCGAGCCATACACACACACACACACACACTCACAACCACACACACACCTAAACTCTTCTAAACGACAGGCAGGGCCTTCTTGCCACGGCTGTATTCTTATCTCTGCAAGTCGAACGGACACACACACATATACACCCACACACGCACACACACACACACTCACACACAGGTACTCTCTTCAACTCGCGATTCCTACCCATTAGTTGCTCCTTACAGCAGGCATGGCCTTCTTGCCACGGCCGTATTCGTACCTCTGCGAGCAGAAGAGACACGCACACACACACACACATACACATACACACACACGCGCGCGCACACACACACATACACTCTTCACCTCTCGACTCCTACCCATTATTCTCCTCTTACGACAGGCAGAGCCTTCTTGCCACGGCCGTGTTCATATCTCTGCGAGCCGACCGGACACACACACACACTGACAAACACACACTCACACACACACTCACACACGCACGCACACACGCACACAAACACACACACATACACTCTTCACCTCTCGACTCCTACCCATTATTCTGCTCTTACGACAGGCAGGGCCTTCTTGCCACGGACGTATTCTTATCTCTGCGAGCCGAACGGACACACACACACACACACTCGCACACACACACACACACACATACACGCTTCACCTCTCGACTCCTACCCATTAGTCGCCTCTTACGACATTCATTGACTTTTTGCCACGGCCGTGTTCTTATCTCTGCGAGCCGAACGGACACACACACAAGCACACACACACGCACACACGCACACGCACACACTTTCCACCTCTCGACTCCTATCCATTAGTCGCCTCTTAAGACAGGCAGGGCATTCTTGCCACGGCCGTATTTTTATCTCTGCGAGCCGAGCGGACACATACATACATACACACACACTTACAAACGCACGAACACACACACACGCACACACATACACTCTTCACCTCTCGACTCCTACCCATTAGTCACCTCTTACGACAGGCATGGCATTCTTGCCACCGCTGTTTTCTTTTCTCTGCGAGCCAAAGGGACACACATACACACACACACACACTCACAGACACACAGACACGCACGCACACACGCACACACTAATACACTTACACACACACACAATCACGCACACACGCACACACACATACACTCTTCACCTCTCGATTCCTACCTATTAGTCGCCCCTTACAAGAGGCAGGGCCTTCTTGCCTTGGCCGTATTCTTATCTCTGCAAGCCTAACGGACACACACACATACACACACACACTCACACACGCAAACACACACGCACACACACACACACATACACTCTTCACCTCTCGACTCCTACCCATTAGTCGCCTCTTACGTCAGGCAGGGCCTTCTTTCCTCGGCCGTGTTCTTATCTCTGCAAGCCGAACGGACACACACACATACTCACACACGCACACACACACGCACACACACATACACTCTTCACCCCTCGACTCCTACCTATTAGTCGCCCCTTACAAGAGGCAGGGCCTTCTTGCCTCGGCCGTATTCTTATCTCTGCAAGCCTAGCGGACACACACACATACACACACACACACACACACACACACATACACTCTTCACCTCTCGATTCCTACACATTAGTCGCCCCTTACAAGAGGCAGGGCCTTCTTGCCTTGGCCGTATTCTTATCTCTGCAAGCCTAACGGACACACACACATACACACACACACTCACACACGCAAACACACACGCACACACACACACACACACACATACACTCTTCACCTTTCGACTCCTACCCAGTAGTCGCCACTTACGACAGGCAGGGCCTTCTTGCCCCGGCCGTATTCTTATCTCTGCAAGCTGAACGGACACACACAATCACACACACAAGCACGCACACACGCACACACACGCGCACACACACACACACACAATTACACTCTTCACCTCTCGACTCCTACCCATTAGTCGCCTCTTACGACAAGCATGGCCTTCTTGCCACCGCTGTTTTCTTATCTCTGCGAGACGAAGGGACACACACACACATACACACACACACTCACACACACACGCGCACAAACGCACGCACACATACATTCTTCACCTCTCGACTCCTACCCATTAGTCGCCCATTACGACAGGCATGGCCTTCTTGCCACCGCTGTTTTCTTATCTCTGCGAGCCGAAGGGACACACACATACACACACACACACTCACACACGCAAACACACACGCACACACACACACACACATACACTCTTCACCTCTCGATTCCTACACATTAGTCGCCCCTTACAAGAGGCAGGGCCTTCTTGCCTCGGCCGTATCCTTATCTCTGCAAGCCTAGCGGACACACACACATACACACACACACACACACACACACACACACACACATACACTCTTCACCTCTCGATTCCTACACATTAGTCGCCCCTTACAAGAGGCAGGGCCTTCTTGCCTTGGCCGTATTCTTATCTCTGCAAGCCTAACGGACACACACACATACACACACACACACACACATACACTTTTCACCTCTCGACTCCTACCCATTAGTCGTCTCTTACGACAGGCAGGGCCTTTTTGCCACGGCCGTGTTTTTACCTCTGCGAGCCATACACACACACACACACACACACTCACAACCACACACACACCTAAACTCTTCTAAACGACAGGCAGGGCCTTCTTGCCACGGCTGTATTCTTATCTCTGCAAGTCGAACGGACACACACACATATACACTCACACACGCACACACACACACACTCACACACAGGTACTCTCTTCAACTCGCGATTCCTACTCATTAGTTGCTCCTTACAGCAGGCATGGCCTTCTTGCCACGGCCGTATTCGTACCTCTGCGAGCAGAAGAGACACGCACACACACACACACATACACATACACACACACGCGCGCGCACACACACACATACACTCTTCACCTCTCGACTCCTACCCATTATTCTCCTCTTACGACAGGCAGAGCCTTCTTGCCACGGCCGTGTTCATATCTCTGCGAGCCGACCGGACACACACACACACTGACAAACACACACTCACACACACACTCACACACGCACGCACACACGCACACAAACACACACACATACACTCTTCACCTCTCGACTCCTACCCATTATTCTGCTCTTACGACAGGCAGGGCCTTCTTGCCACGGACGTATTCTTATCTCTGCGAGCCGAACGGACACACACACACACACACTCGCACACACACACACACACACATACACGCTTCACCTCTCGACTCCTACCCATTAGTCGCCTCTTACGACATTCATTGACTTTTTGCCACGGCCGTGTTCTTATCTCTGCGAGCCGAACGGACACACACACAAGCACACACACACGCACACACGCACACGCACACACTTTCCACCTCTCGACTCCTATCCATTAGTCGCCTCTTAAGACAGGCAGGGCATTCTTGCCACGGCCGTATTTTTATCTCTGCGAGCCGAGCGGACACATACATACATACACACACACTTACAAACGCACGAACACACACACACGCACACACATACACTCTTCACCTCTCGACTCCTACCCATTAGTCACCTCTTACGACAGGCATGGCATTCTTGCCACCGCTGTTTTCTTTTCTCTGCGAGCCAAAGGGACACACATACACACACACACACTCACAGACACACACACACGCACGCACACACGCACACACTAATACACTTACACACACACACAATCACGCACACACGCACACACACATACACTCTTCACCTCTCGATTCCTACCTATTAGTCGCCCCTTACAAGAGGCAGGGCCTTCTTGCCTTGGCCGTATTCTTATCTCTGCAAGCCTAACGGACACACACACATACACACACACACTCACACACGCAAACACACACGCACACACACACACATACACTCTTCACCTCTCGACTCCTACCCATTAGTCGCCTCTTACGTCAGGCAGGGCCTTCTTTCCTCGGCCGTGTTCTTATCTCTGCAAGCCGAACGGACACACACACATACTCACACACGCACACACACACGCACACACACATACACTCTTCACCCCTCGACTCCTACCTATTAGTCGCCCCTTACAAGAGGCAGGGCCTTCTTGCCTCGGCCGTATTCTTATCTCTGCAAGCCTAGCGGACACACACACATACACACACACACACACACATACACTCTTCACCTTTCGACTCCTACCCAGTAGTCGCCACTTACGACAGGCAGGGCCTTCTTGCCCCGGCCGTATTCTTATCTCTGCAAGCTGAACGGACACACACAATCACACACACAAGCACGCACACACGCACACACACACGCGCACACACACACACACACACAAGTACACTCTTCACCTCTCGACTCCTACCCATTAGTCGCCTCTTACGACAAGCATGGCCTTCTTGCCACCGCTGTTTTCTTATCTCTGCGAGACGAAGGGACACACACACACATACACACACACACTCACACACACACGCGCACAAACGCACGCACACATACATTCTTCACCTCTCGACTCCTACCCATTAGTCGCCCATTACGACAGGCATGGCCTTCTTGCCACCGCTGTTTTCTTATCTCTGCGAGCCGAAGGGACACACACATACACACACACTCACACACACACACGCACGCACACATACACTTTTCACCTCTCGACTCCTACCCATTAGTCGCCTCTTACGACAGGCAGGGCCTTCTTGCCACGGCCGTGTTCTTATCTCTGCGAGCCAACCGGACACACACACTCACACACACACGCGCACAAACGCACGCACACATACATTCTTCACCTCTCGACTCCTACCCATTAGTCGCCCATTACGACAGGCATGGCCTTCTTGCCACCGCTGTTTTCTTATCTCTGCGAGCCGAAGGGACACACACATACACACACACTCACACACACACACGCACGCACACATACACTTTTCACCTCTCGACTCCTACCCATTAGTCACCTCTTACGACAGGCATGTCCTTCTTGCCACCGCTGTTTTCTTATCTATGCGAGCCGAAGGGACACACACACAAACATACACACACACACACTCACACACACACACACACGAACACACACGCACGCACACACACATACACTCTTCACCTCTCGACTCCTACCTATTAGTCGCCCCTTACAAGAGGCAGGGCCTTCTTGCCTCGGCCGTATTCTTATCTCTGCAAGCCAAACGGACACACACACATACTCACACACGCACACACAGACGCACACACGCATACACACATACACTCTTCACCTCTCGTCTCCTACCTATTAGTCGCCCCTTGCAAAAGGCAGGGTCTTCTTGCCTTGGCCGTATTCTTATCTCTGCAAGCCAAACGGACACACAAACATACACACACACTCACACACGCACACACACGCACACACACACATATACACTCTTCACCACTCGACTCCTACCTATTAGTCGCCCCTTACAAGAGGCAGGGCCTTCTTGCCTCGGCCGTATTCTTATCTCTGCAAGCCAAACGGACACACACACATACTCACACACGCACACTCACACACACACACGCACACACACATACACTCTTCACCTCTCGACTCCTACCTATTAGTCGCCCCTTACAAGAGGCAGGGCCTTCTTGCCTCGGCCGTATTCTTATCTCTGCAAGCCAAACGGACACACAAACATACACACACACTCACACACGCACACACACGGACACACGCACACACACACATATACACTCTTCACCACTCGACTCCTACCCATTAGTCGCCTCTTAGGACAGGCAGGGCCTTCTTGCCACGGCCGTGTTCTTATCTCTGCGAGCCTACTGGACACACACACACTCACACACACAGATACACACACACACACGCACATACAAACACACGCACACAGGCACACACGCACACACGCACACGTACACGCACACGCACACACTCTCCACCTCTCGACTAATATCCATTAGTCGCCTCTTAAGACAGGCAGGGCCTTCTTGCCTCGGCCGTATTCTTATCTCTGCAAGCCAAACGGACACACACACACACACATACACACACATAGTCACACACGCACACACGCACACACACACACATACACTCTTCACCTCTCGACTCCTACCTATTAGTCGCCTCTTACGATAGGCAGGGCCTTCTTGCCTCGGTCGTGCTCTTATCTCTGCAAGCCGAACTAACACACACACATACTCACACACGCACACACACGCACACACGCATACACACATACACTCTTCACCTCTCGACTCCCACTTATTAGTCGCCCCTTACAAGAGGCAGGGCCTTCTTGCCTCGGCCGTATTCTTATCTCTGCAAGCCAAACAGACACACACACATACACACACACACGCACACACACGCACACACGCACACACGCACACACACACACACATACACTCTTCACCTCTCGACTCCTACCCATTATTCTCCTCTTACGACAGGCAGGGACTTCTTGCCACGGCCGTGTTCTTATCTCTGCAAGACGAACGGACACACACACACATACTCACACACGCACACACGCACGCACACACGCACACACACATACACTCACACACACACAAACACGCACACACGCACACACACATACATTCTTCAACTCTCGACTCCGACCTATTAGTCGCCTCTTACGACAGGCAGGGCCTTCTTGCCTTGGCCGTGTTCTTATCTCTGCAAGCCGAACGGACACACACACATACTCACACACGCACACACACACGCACACACGCACACACATACATACACTCTTCACCTCTCGACTCCTACCTATTAGCCGCCTCTTACGATAGGCAGGGCCTCCTTGGCTCGGTCGTGTTCTTATTTCTGCAAGCCGAACTAACACACACACATACTCACACACGCACACACGCACGCACACACGCACACACACATACACTCACACACACAAACACGCACACACGCACACACACATAGATTCTTCACCTCTCGACTCCTACCTATTAGTCGGCTCTTACGACAGGCAGGGCTTTCTTGCCTTGGCCGTGTTCTTATCTCTGCAAGCCGAACGGACACACACACATACTCACACACGCACACACACACGCACACACGCACACACACACATACACTCTTCACCTCTCGACTCCTACCCATTATTCTCCTATTACGACAGGCAGGGACTTCTTGCCACGGCCGTGTTCTTATCTCTGCAAGCCGAACAGACACACACACACACGCACACACACACACGCACACGCACACACTCTCCACCGCTCGACTCCTACCCATTAGTCGTTTCTTACGACAGGCAGGGCCTTCTTGCCTCGGCCGTATTCTTATCTCTGCAAGCCAAACGGACACACACACACACACACAAATACACACACATACTCACACACGCACAAACACACGCACACACACAAAGACACAAACACTCTTCACCTCTCGACTCCTATTCATTAGTCGCCTCTTACGACAGGCAGGGACTTCTTGCCACGGCCGTGTTCTTATCTCTGCGAGCCGACCGGGCACACACACACTGACACACACACATTCACACACACACTCACACACGTACGCACACACGCAAACACACACATACACTCTTCACCTCTCGACTCCTACCCATTATTCTCCTCTTACGACAGGCAGGGACTTCTTGCCACGGCCGTGTTCTTATCTCTGCAAGCCGAACGGACACACACACGCACACACAAGCACACGCACACAGGCACACACGCACACACGCACACACACACACACACATACACTCTTCACCTCTCGACTTCTACCCATTAGTCACCGCTTACGACAGGCAGGGCCTTCTTGGCACGGACGTGTTCTTATCTCTGCGAGCCGACCGGACACACACACACTCACACACGCACACACACACGCACACACGCACACACACACACATACACTCTTCACCTCTCGACTCCTACCAATTAGTCGCCACTTACGACAGGCAGGGCCTTCTTGCCTCGGCCGTAAGCTTATCTCTGCAAGCTGAACAGACACACACACTCACACACACAAGCACGCACACACGCACACACACACGCGCACACAATCACACAATTACACTCTTCACCTCTCGACTCCTACCCATTAGTCGCCTCTTACGACAGGCAGGGCCTTCTTGCCACTGCCGTGTTCTTATCTCTGCGAGCCTACTGGACACACACACACTCACACACACAAATACACACACACACTCACACACGCACACACACGCAGACGCACACACACACACATACACTCTTCACCTCTCGACTTCTACCCATTAGTCACCGCTTACGACAGGCAGGGCTTTCTTGGCACGGACGTGTTCTTATCTCTGCAAGCCGAACGGACACACACACACTCACACACACACGCACGCACACACGCACACACACGCACACACACACACACACACACCAATACACTCTTCACCTCTCGACTCCTACCCATTAGTCGCCTCTTACGACAGGCATGGCCTTCTTGCCTCGGCCGTATTCTAATCTCTGCGAGCCGAATGGACACACACATACATACACACACACTTACACACGCACAAACACACACACACACCTACACACGCACACATACATACACTATTCACCTCTCGACTCCTACCTATTAGTCGCCCCATACAAGAGGCAGGGCCTTCTTGCCTTGGCTGTATTCTTATCTCTGCAAGCCAAACAGACACACACACATACACACACACTTACACACGCACACACACGCACACGCCTCTTACGACAGGCAGGGCCCTCTTGCCACGGCCGTGTTCTTATCTCTGCGAGCCGACTGGACACACACACAAATACACACACACACTCACACACGCACACACACGCACACATGCAAACACACACATACACTCTTCACCTCTCGACTCCTACCCATTAGTCGCCTCTTACGACAGGCAGGGCCTTCTTGCCACGGCCGTGTTCTTATCTCTGCGAGACGACCGGACACACACACACACTCACACAAGCACACACACGCACACACGCAGACGCACACACACACACATACACTCTTCACCTCTCGACTTCTACCCATTAGTCACCGCTTACGACAGGCAGGGCTTTCTTGGCACGGACGTATTCTTATCTCTGCGAGCCAAAGGTATACACACACACATACACACACACACATACTCACACACACACGCACACACGCACACACACACACAATCTTCACCTCTCGACTCCTACCCATTAGTCGCCTCTCACGACAGGCATGGCCTTCTTGTCACGGCTGTATTTTTATCTCTGCGAGCAGAAGGGACATACACACATACACACACATACACACACACATTCACACACACACGCACGCACACATACACTCTTCACCTCTCGACTCCTACCCATTAGTCGCCCCTTAAGACTGGCATAGCCTTCTTGCAACGGCTGTTTTAATATCTCTGTGAGACGACCGGACACACACACACACTCACACAAGCACACACACGCACACACGCACACACACACACACATACACTCTTCACCTCTCGACTTCTACCCATTAGTCACCGCTTACGACAGGCAGGGCCTGCTTGGCACGGACGTGTTCTTATCTCTGCGAGACGACCGGACACACACACTCTCACACAAGCACACACACGCACACACGCACACACATACACATACACTCTTCACCTCTCGACTTCTACCCATTAGTCACCGCTTACGACAGGCAGGGCCTTCTTGGCACGGACGTGTTCTTATCTCTGCGAGCCGACTGGACACACACACTCACACACACAAATACACACACACACTCACACACGCACACACACGCACACACGCACACTCACACACACATACACTCTTCACCTCTCGAGTTCTACCCATTAGTCACCGCTTACGACAGGCAGGGCCTTCTTGGCACGGACGTGTTCTTATCTCTGCGAGACGACCGGACACACACACTCTCACACAAGCACACACACGCACACACGCACACACATACACATACACTCTTCACCTCTCGACTTCTACCCATTAGTCACCGCTTACGACAGGCAGGGCCTTCTTGGCACGGACGTGTTCTTATCTCTGCGAGCCGACTGGACACACACACTCACACACACAAATACACACACACACTCACACACGCACACACACGCACACACGCACACACATACACATACACTCTTCACCTCTCGACTTCTACCCATTAGTCACCGCTTACGATAGGCAGGGCCTTCTTGGCACGGACGTGTTCTTATCTCTGCGAGACGACCGGACACACACACTCTCACACAAGCACACACACGCACACACGCACACACATACACATACACTCTTCACCTCTCGACTTCTACCCATTAGTCACCGCTTACGACAGGCAGGGCCTTCTTGGCACGGACGTGTTCTTATCTCTGCGAGACGACCGGACACACATACTCTCACACAAGCACACACACGCACACACGCACACACACACACATACACTCTTCACCTCTCGACTTCTACCCATTAGTCACCGCTTACGACAGGCAGGGCCTTCTTGGCACGGACGTGTTCTTATCTCTGCGAGCCGACTGGACACACACACTCACACACACAAATACACACACACACTCACACACGCACACACACGCACACACGCACACTCACACACACATACACTCTTCTCCTCTCGACTCCTACCCATTAGTCGCCTGTTACGACAAGCAGGGCCTTCTTGCCAAGGCGGTGTTCTTATCTCTGCAAGCCGAACGGACACACACACACGCACACACAAACACACGCCCACAGGCATACACGCACACACTCTCCACCTCTCGACTCCTATCCATTAGTCGCCTTTTAAGACAGGCAGGGCCTTCTTGCCACAGACGTATTCCTATCCCTGCGAGCCGAACGGACACACACACACACTTGCACACACACACACACATACACGCTTCACCTCTCGACTCCTACCCATTAGTCGCCTCTTACGACAGGCAGGGCTTCTTGCCACGGCCGTATTCTTATCTCTGCGAGCCGAACGGACAGACACACACACATTCACACACCCACACACGCACACACACACACACACACACACATACACTTTTCACCTCTCGACTCCTACCCATTAGTCGTCTCTTACGACAGGCAGGGCCTTTTTGCCACGGCCGTGTTTTTACCTCTGCGAGCCATACACACACACACACACACACACTCACAACCACACACACACCTAAACTCTTCTAAACGACAGGCAGGGCCTTCTTGCCACGGCTGTATTCTTATCTCTGCAAGTCGAACGGACACACACACACATACACTCACACACGCACACACACACACACTCACACACAGGTACACTCTTCAACTCGCGATTCCTACCCATTAGTTGCTCCTTACAGCAGGCATGGCCTTCTTGCCACGGCCGTATTCGTACCTCTGCGAGCAGAAAAGACACGCACACACACACACACACATACACATACACACACACGCGCGCGCACACACACACATACACTCTTCACCTCTCGACTCCTACCCATTATTCTCCTCTTACGACAGGCAGAGCCTTCTTGCCACGGCCGTGTTCATATCTCTGCGAGCCGACCGGACACACACACACACTGACAAACACACACTCACACACACACTCACACACGCACGCACACACGCACACAAACACACACACATACACTCTTCACCTCTCGACTCCTACCCATTATTCTGCTCTTACGACAGGCAGGGCCTTCTTGCCACGGACGTATTCTTATCTCTGCGAGCCGAACGGACACACACACACACTCGCACACACACACACACACACATACACGCTTCACCTCTCGACTCCTACCCATTAGTCGCCTCTTACGACATTCATTGACTTTTTGCCACGGCCGTGTTCTTATCTCTACGGACACACACACAAGCACACACACACGCACACACGCACACGCACACACTTTCCACCTCTCGACTCCTATCCATTAGTCGCCTCTTAAGACAGGCAGGGCATTCTTGCCACGGCCGTATTTTTATCTCTGCGAGCCGAGCGGACACACACACCCATACACACACACTCACATTCGCACAAACACACACACACGCACACACACATACACTCTTCACCTCTCGACTCCTACCCATTAGTCGCCTTTTACGAGAGGCATGTCCTTCTTGCCTCGACCGTATTCTAATCTCTGCGAGCCGAACGGACACTTACATACATACACACACACTTACAAACGCACGAACACACACACACGCACACACATACACTCTTCACCTCTCGACTCCTACCCATTAGTCACCTCTTACGACAGGCATGGCATTCTTGCCACCGCTGTTTTCTTTTCTCTGCGAGCCAAAGGGACACACATACACACACACACACTCACAGACACACACACACGCACGCACACACGCACACACTAATACACTTACACACACACAATCACGCACACACGCACACACACATACACTCTTCACCTCTCGATTCCTACCTATTAGTCGCCCCTTACAAGAGGCAGGGCCTTCTTGCCTTGGCCGTATTCTTATCTCTGCAAGCCTAACGGACACACACACATACACACACACACTCACACACGCAAACACACACGCACACACACACACACACATACACTCTTCACCTCTCGACTCCTACCCATTAGTCGCCTCTTACGTCAGGCAGGGCCTTCTTTCCTCGGCCGTGTTCTTATCTCTGCAAGCCGAACGGACACACACACATACTCACACACGCACACACACACGCACACACACATACACTCTTCACCCCTCGACTCCTACCTATTAGTCGCCCCTTACAAGAGGCAGGGCCTTCTTGCCTCGGCCGTATTCTTATCTCTGCAAGCCTAGCGGACACACACACATACACACACACACACACACACATACACTCTTCACCTCTCGATTCCTACACATTAGTCGCCCCTTACAAGAGGCAGGGCCTTCTTGCCTTGGCCGTATTCTTATCTCTGCAAGCCTAACGGACACACACACATACACACACACACTCACACACGCAAACACACACGCACACACACACACACACATACACTCTTCACCTTTCGACTCCTACCCAGTAGTCGCCACTTACGACAGGCAGGGCCTTCTTGCCCCGGCCGTATTCTTATCTCTGCAAGCTGAACGGACACACACAATCACACACACAAGCACGCACACACGCACACACACACGCGCGCACACACACACACAATTACACTCTTCACCTCTCGACTCCTACCCATTAGTCGCCTCTTACGACAAGCATGGCCTTCTTGCCACCGCTGTTTTCTTATCTCTGCGAGACGAAGGGACACACACACACATACACACACACACTCACACACACACGCGCACAAACGCACCCACACATACATTCTTCACCTCTCGACTCCTACCCATTAGTCGCCCATTACGACAGGCATGGCCTTCTTGCCACCGCTGTTTTCTTATCTCTGCGAGCCGAAGGGACACACACATACACACACACTCACACACACACACGCACGCACACATACACTTTTCACCTCTCGACTCCTACCCATTAGTCGCCTCTTACGACAGGCAGAGCCTTCTTGCCACGGCCGTGTTCTTATCTCTGCGAGCCAACCGGACACACACACTCACACACACACGCGCACAAACGCACACACACATACATTCTTCACCTCTCGACTCCTACCCATTAGTCGCCCATTACGACAGGCATGGCCTTCTTGCCACCGCTGTTTTCTTATCTCTGCGAGCCGAAGGGACACACACATACACACACACTCACACACACACACGCACGCACACATACACTTTTCACCTCTCGACTCCTACCCATTAGTCACCTCTTACGACAGGCATGTCCTTCTTGCCACCGCTGTTTTCTTATCTATGCGAGCCGAAGGGACACACACACAAACATACACACACACACACTCACACACACACACACACACGAACACACACGCACACACACATACACTCACACACACACACGCACACACACATACACTCTTCACCTCTCGACTCCTACCTATTAGTCGCACCTTACAAGAGGCAGGGCCTTCTTGCCTCGGCCGTATTCTTATCTTTGCAAGCCAAACGGACACACACACATACTCACACACGCACACACAGACGCACACACGCATACACACATACACTCTTCACCTCTCGTCTCCTACCTATTAGTCGCCCCTTGCAAAAGGCAGGGTCTTCTTGCCTTGGCCGTATTCTTATCTCTGCAAGCCAAACGGACACACAAACATACACACACACTCACACACGCACACACACGCACACACGCACACACACACATATACACTCTTCACCACTCGACTCCTACCTATTAGTCGCCCCTTACAAGAGGCAGGGCCTTCTTGCCTCGGCCGTATTCTTATCTCTGCAAGCCAAACGGACACACACACATACTCACACACGCACACTCACACACACACACGCACACACACATACACTCTTCACCTCTCGACTCCTACCTATTAGTCGCCCCTTACAGGAGGCAGGGCCTTCTTGCCTCGGCCGTATTCTTATCTCTGCAAGCCAAACGGACACACAAACATACACACACACTCACACACGCACACACACGCACACACCCACTCTCACACACACATACACTCTTCACCTCTCGACTCCTACCCATTAGTCGCCTCTTACGACAAGCAGGGCCTTCTTGCCACGGCGGTGTTCTTATCTCTGCAAGCCGAACGGACACACACACACGCACACACAAACACACGCACACAGGCATACACGCACACACGCACACGCACACGCACACGCACACACTCTCCACCTCTCGACTCCTATCCATTAGTCGCCTCTTAAGACAGGCAGGGCCTTCTTGCCACAGACGTATTCCTATCTCTGCGAGCCGAACGGACACACACACACACTTGCACACACACACACACACACACACACACACACACACACACACACACATACACGCTTTACCTCTCGACTCCTACCAATTAGTCGCTCCTTACAGCAAGCATGGCCTTCTTGTCACGGATATATTCTTATCTCTGCGAGCCTAAGGTATACACACACACATACACACACACACATACTCACACACACACACGCACACACGCACACACACACACACATACACTCTTCACCTCTCGACTCCTACCTATTAGTCGCCTCTTACGATAGGCAGGGCCTTCTTGCCTCGGTCGTGCTCTTATCTCTGCAAGCCGAACTAACACACACACATACTCACACACGCACACACACGCACACACGCATACACACATACACTCTTCACCTCTCGACTCCCACTTATTAGTCGCCCCTTACAAGAGGCAGGGCCTTCTTGCCTCGGCCGTATTCTTATCTCTGCAAGCCAAACAGACACACACACATACACACACACACGCACACACACGCACACACGCACACACACACACACACATACACTCTTCACCTCTCGAATCCTACCCATTATTCTCCTCTTACGACAGGCAGGGACTTCTTGCCACGGCCGTGTTCCTATCTCTGCAAGACGAACGGACACACACACACATACTCACACACGCACACACGCACGCACGCACGCACACACACATACACTCACACACACACAAACACGCACACACGCACACACACATACATTCTTCAACTCTCGACTCCGACCTATTAGTCGCCTCTTACGACAGGCAGGGCCTTCTTGCCTTGGCCGTGTTCTTATCTCTGCAAGCCGAACGGACACACACACATACTCACACACGCACACACACACGCACACACGCACACACATACATACACTCTTCACCTCTCGACTCCTACCTATTAGCCGCCTCTTACGATAGGCAGGGCCTCATTGGCTCGGTCGTGTTCTTATTTCTGCAAGCCGAACTAACACACACACATACTCACACACGCACACACGCACGCACACACGCACACACACATACACTCACACACACAAACACGCACACACGCACACACACATCGATTCTTCACCTCTCGACTCCTACCTATTAGTCGGCTCTTACGACAGGCAGGGCCTTCTTGCCTTGGCCGTGTTCTTATCTCTGCAAGCCGAACGGACACACACACATACTCACACACGCACACACACACGCACACACGCACACACACACATACACTCTTCACCTCTCGACTCCTACTTATTAGTCGCCCATTACAAGAGGCAGGGCCTTCTTGCCTCGGCCGTATTCTTATCTCTGCAAGCCAAACAGACACACACACACATACACACACACACACACTTACACACGCACACACACGCACACGCACACGCACACACTCTCCACCTCTCGACTCCTATCCATTAGTCGCCTCTTAAGACAGGCAGGGCCTTCTTGCCACGGACGTATACCTATCTCTGCGAGCCGAACGGACACACACACACACACACTTGCACACATACACACACACACATACACGCTTCACCTCTCGACTCCTACCCATTAGTCGCTCCTTACAGCAAGCATGGCCTTCCTGCCACGGACGTATTCTTATCTCTGCGAGCCGAAGGGATACACACACACATACACACACATACACACACACATACACACACATACTCACACACGCACGCGCACACGCACACACACATACACTCACACACACACAAACACGCACACACGCACACACACATACATTCTTCACCTCTCGACTCCTACCTATTAGTCGCCTCTTACGATAGGCAGGGCCTTCTTGCCTCGGTCGTGCTCTTATCTCTGCAAGCCGAACGGACACACACACACATACACACACCCTCTCACACGCACACAGACGCACATACGCACACACATATACACTCTTCACCACTCGACTCCTACCCATTAGCCGCCTCTTAAGACAGGCAGGGCCTTCTTGCCACGGCCGTAATCCTATCTCTGCGAGCCGAGCGGACAAACACACACACTCACACACACACACACACACATACACTCTTCACCTCTCGACCCCTACCTTTTAGTCGCCTCTTACGAGAGGCAGGGCCTTCTTGCCCCGGCCGTATTCATATCTCTGCAAGCCGAACGGACACACACACTTATACACACACACTCATACACGCACAAACACACATACACGCACACACGCACACACACATACACTCTTCACCTATCGACTACTACCAATTAGTCGCTCCTTACAGCAAGCATGGCCTTTTTGCCACGGCCGTATTCTTATCTCTGCAAGCCGAACGGACACACACACATACTCACACACGCACACACACACGCACACACGCACACACACACATACACTCTTCACCTCTCGGCTCCTACTTATTACTCGCCTCTTACGACAGGCAGGGCCTTCTTGCCACGGCTGTGTTCTTATCTCTGCGAGCCGACCGCACACACACACACTCACACACTCACATACACACACACTTAAACACGCACGCACACGTACACGCACACACTCTCCACCTTTCGACTCCTATCCATTAGTCGCCTCTTACGACAGGCAGGGCCTTCTTGCTACGGACGTGTTCTTATCTCTGCGGGCCAAACGGACACACACACACACACTCGCACACACACATACACACACATACACGCTTTACCTCTCGACTCCTACCCATTAGTCGCCTCTTACGACATTCAGGGACTTCTTGCCACGGCCGTGTTCTTATCTCTGCGAGCCGAACGGACACACATACACTCACACACACACACGCACACACGCACACACACGCACCCACACACACGCACACGCACACGCACACACTCTCCATCTCTCGACTAATATCCATTAGCCGCCTCTTAAGACAGGCAGGGCCTTCTTACCACGGCCGTAATCTTATCTCTGCGAGCCGAGCGGACAAAGACACACACTCACACACACACACATACACTCTTCACCTCTCGACCCCTACCTTTTAGTCGCCTCTTACGAGAGGCAGGGCCTTCTTGCCCCGGCAGTATTCATATCTCTGCAAGCCGAACGGACACACACACTTATACACACACACTCACACACGCACAAACACACACACGCACACACGCACACACACATACACTCTTCACCTCTCGACTCCTACCTTTTAGTCGCCTCTTACGATAAGCAGGGCCTTCTTGCCGCGGTCGTGTTCTCATCTCTGCAAGCCAAACTAACACACACACATACTCACACACGCACACACACACATACACTCTTGACCTCTCGACTCCTACTTATTAGTTGACCCTTACAAGAGGCAGGGTTTTCTGGCCTCGGCCGTATTCTTATCTCTGCAAGCCAAACGGACACACACACATACACACACACTCACACACGCCCACACACGCACACACGCACACACACACACATACACTCTTCACCTCTCGACTCCTACCCATTATTCTCCTCTTACGACAGGCAGGGACTTCTTGCCACGGCCGTGTTCTTATCTCTGCAAGCCGAACGGACACACACACATACTCACACACGCACACACACACGCACACACGCACACACACACATACACTCTTCACCTCTCGACTCCTACCCATTATTCTCCTATTACGACAGGCAGGGACTTCTTGCCACGGCCGTGTTCTTATCTCTGCAAGCCGAACGGACACACACACACACGCACACACACACACGCACACGCACACACTCTCCACCGCTCGACTCCTACCCATTAGTCGTTTCTTACGACAGGCAGGGCCTTCTTGCCTCGGCCGTATTCTTATCTCTGCAAGCCAAACGGACACACACACACACACACAAACACACACACATACTCACACACGCACAAACACACGCACACACACAAAGACACATACACTCTTCACCTCTCGACTCCTATTCATTAGTCGCCTCTTATGACAGGCAGGGACTTCTTGCCACGGCCGTGTTCTTATCTCTGCAAGCCGAACGGACACACACACACACGCACACACAAACACACGCACACAGGCACAAACGCACACACGCAAACGCACACGCACACGCACACACTCTCCACCTCTCGATTCCTATCCATTAGTCGCCTCTTAAGACAGGCAGGGCCTTCTTGCCTCGGCCGTATTCTTATCTCTGCAAGCCAAACGGACACACACACATACACACACACTCACACACGCCCACACACGCACACACGCACACACACACATACACTCTTCACCTCTCGACTCCTACCCATTATTCTCCTCTTACGACAGGCAGGGACTTCTTGCCACGGCCGTGTTCTTATCTCTGCAAGCCGAACAGACACACACACATACTCACACACGCACACACACACGCACACACGCACACACACACATACACTCTTCACCTCTCGACTCCTACCCATTATTCTCCTATTACGACAGGCAGGGACTTCTTGCCACGGCCGTGTTCTTATCTGTGCAAGCCGAACGGACACACACACACACGCACACACACACACGCACACGCACACACTCTCCACCGCTCGACTCCTACCCATTAGTCGTTTCTTACGACAGGCAGGGCCTTCTTGCCTCGGCCGTATTCTTATCTCTGCAAGCCAAACGGACACACACACACACACACAAACACACACACATACTCACACACGCACAAACACACGCACACACACAAAGACACATACACTCTTCACCTCTCGACTCCTATTCATTAGTCGCCTCTTACGACAGGCAGGGACTTCTTGCCACGGCCGTGTTCTTATCTCTGCAAGCCGAACGGACACACACACACACGCACACACAAACACACGCACACAGGCACAAACGCACACACGCAAACGCACACGCACACGCACACACTCTCCACCTCTCGATTCCTATCCATTAGTCGCCTCTTAAGACAGGCAGGGCCTTCTTGCCACGGACGTATTTTTATCTCTGCGAGCCGAACGGACACACACACACACGCACAGACAAACACACGCACACAGGCACACACGCACACACGCACACGTACACGCACACGCACACACTCTCCACCTCTCGACTCCTATCCATTAGTCGCCTCTTAAGACAGGCAGGGCCTTCTTGCCTCGGCCGTATTCTTATCTCTGCAAGCCAAACGGACACACACACATACACACACACACACACTCACACACACAAGCACGCACACACGCACACACACGCACACACACAAATACACTTTTCACCCCTCGACTCCTACCCATTAGTCGCCTCTTACGACAGGCATGGCCTTCTTGCCTCGGCCGTATTCTTATCTCTGCGAACCGAATGGACACACACATACATACACACATACATTTACACACGCACAAACACACACACACCCACACACGCACACACACATACACATACACTATTCACCTCTCGACTCCTACCTATTAGTCGCCCCTTACAAGAGGCAGGGCCTTCTTGCCTCGGCCGTATTCTAATCTTTGCGAACCGAATGGACACACACATACATACAAACACATATTTACACACGCACAAACACACACACACCCACACACGCACACACACATACACATACACTCTTAACCTCTCGACTCCTACCCATTAGTCGCCTCTTACGACATTCAGGGACTTCTTGCCACGGACGTATTCTTATCTCTGCAAGCCGAACGGACACACACACATACTCACACACGCACACACACACGCACACACGTACACACACACATACACTCTTCACCTCTCGACTCCTACCCATTAGTCGCCTCTTACGACAGGCAGGGCCTTCTTGCCACGGCCGTGTTCTCATTTCAGCGAGCCGACCGGACACACACACACGCACACACAAACACACGCACACAGGCACAAACGCACACACGCAATCGCACACGCACACGCACACACTCTCCACCTCTCGACTCCTATCCATTAGTCGTCTCTTAAGACAGGCAGGGCCTTCTTGCAACGAACGCATTCTTATCTCTGCGAGCCGAACGGACACACACACACACTCACACACAAACACACACACGCAAGCACAAATACACTATTCACCTCTCGACTTCTACCCATTATTCTCCTCTTACGACAGGCCTTCTTGCCACGGCCGTGTTCTTATCTCTGCAAGCCGAACGGACACACACACACACGCACACACAAACACACGCACACAGGCACACACGCACACACGCACACGCACACCCACATGCACACACTCTCCACCTCTCGATTCCTATCCATTAGTCGCCTCTTAAGACAGGCAGGGCCTTCTTGCCACGGACGTATTCTTATCTCTGCGAGCCGAACGGACACACACACACACGCACAGACAAACACACGCACACAGGCACACACACACACACGCGCGCACACACACATACACTCTTCACCTCTCGACTCCTATCCATTAGTCGCCTCTTAAGACAGGCAGGGTCTTCTTGCCTCGGCCGTATTCTTATCTCTGCAAGCCAAACGGACACACACACACATACACACAGACACATACACTCTTCACCTCTCGACTCCTACCCATTAGTCACCTCTTACGACAGGCATGGCCTTCTTGAAACCGCTGATTTCTTATCTCTGCGAGCCAAAGGGACACACATACACATACACACACACACACGCACACACGCACGCACACATACACTCTTCACCTCTCGACTCCTACCTATTAGTCGCCCCTTACAAGAGGCAGGGCCTTCTTGCCTCGGCCGTATTCTTATCTCTGCAAGCCAAACGGACACACACACACATACTCACACACGCACACACACACACGCACACACGCATACACACATACACTCTTCACCTCTCGTCTCCTACCTATTAGTCGCCCCTTACAAAAGGCAGGGTCTTCTTGCCTTGGCCGTATTCTTATATCTGCAATCCAAACGGACACACAAACATACACACACACTCACACACGCACACACACGCACACACGCACACACACACATATACACTCTTCAGCACTCGACTCCTACCCATTAGTCGCCTCTGACGACAGGCAGGGCCTTCTGGCCACGGCCGTGTTCTTATCTCTGCGAGCCTACTGGACACACACACACTCACACACACAAATACACACACACACTCACACACCACACACACGCACACACGCACACACACACATACACTCTTCACGTCTCGACTCCTACCTATTACTCGCCCCTTACGACAGGCAGGGCCTTCTTGCCTCGGCTGTATTCTTATCTCTGCAGGCCGAACGGACACACATACATACACACACACTCACACACGCACACACACACACACCCTCACACACACACACACACGCACACACACACACATACACTCTTCACCTTTCGACTCCTACCCATTAGTCGCCTCCTACGACAGATAGGGCCTTCTTGCCACGGCCGTATTCTTATCTCTGCGAGCCGAACGGACACACACACACACACACTCACACACGCACAGACGCACACACACACATACACTCTTCACCTCTCGACTCCTACCCATTAGTCGTCTCTTAAGACAGGCAGGGCCTTTTTGCCACGGCCGTGTTTTTATCTCTGCGAGCCATACAGACACACACACACACTCACACACACACACACACCTAAACTCTTCACCTCTCGACTCTTACCTATTACTCGCCCCTTACGACAGGCAGGGCCTTCTTGCCTCGGCTGTATTCTTACCTATGCAGGCCGAACGGACACACATACATACACACACACTCACACACGCACACACACATGCACACACACACACATACACTCTTCACCTCTCGACGCCTACCCATTAGTCGTCTCTTACGACAGGCAGGGCCTTTTTGCCACAGCCGTGTTCTTATCTTTGCGAGCCATACAGACACACATACACATTCACACACACACACACCTACACTCTTCACCTCTCGACTCCTACCTATTACTCGCACCTTACGACAGGCAGGGCCTTCTTGCCTCGGCTGTATTCTTACCTATGCAGGCCGAACGGACACACATACATACACACACACTCACACACGCACACACACACACACTCACACACACACGCACACACAGACACACACATACACTCTTCACCTCTCGACTCCTACCCATTAGTCGCCTCTTACGACAGGCAGGGCTTCTTGCCACGGCCGTATTCTTATCTCTGCGAGCCAACGGACACACACACACACTCACACACGCACACACACACACACACATACACTCTTCACCTCTCGACGCCTACCCATTAGTCGTCTCTTACGACAGGCAGGGCCTTTTTGCCACGGCCGTGTTTTTACCTCTGCGAGCCATACAGACACACACACACACACACTCACAACCACACACACACACTCACAACCACACACACACACACCTAAACTCTTCTAAACGACAGGCAGGGCCTTCTTGCCACGGCTGTATTCTTATCTCTGCAAGCCGAACGGACACACACACACATACACTCACACACTCACACACAGGTACACTTTTCAACTCGCGATTTCTACCCATTAGTTGCTCCTTACAGCAGGCATGGCCTTCTTGCCACGGCCGTATTCGTACCTCTGCGAGCAGAAGAGACACGCACACACACACACACACACATACACATACACACACACACACACGCGCGCACACACACACATACACTCTTCACCTCTCGACTCCTACCCATTATTCTCCTCTTACGACAGGCAGAGCCTTTTTGCCACGGCCGTGTTCATATCTCTGCGAGCCGACCGGACACACACACACTGATACACACACACTTACACACACACTCACACACGCACGCACACACGCACACAAACACACACACATACACTCTTCACCTCTCGACTCCTACCCATTAGTCGCCTTTTACGACAGGCATGTCCTTCTTGCCTCGACCGTATTCTAATCTCTGCGAGCCGAACGGACACTTACATACATACACACACACTTACAAACGCACAAACACACACACACGCACACACACATACACTCTTCACCTCTCGACTCCTACCCATTAATCACCTCTTACGACAGGCATGGCATTCTTGCCACCGCTGTTTTCTTTTCTCTGCGAGCCGAAGGGACACACATACACACACACACACTCACAGACACACACACGCACGCACACACGCACACACACATACACTCACACACACACACACGCACACACGCACACACACATACACTCTTCACCTCTCGACTCCTACCCATTAGCTGCTAATTACAACAAGCATGGCCTTCTTGTCACGGCCGTATTCTTATCTCTGCAAGCCGAACGGACACACATACATATACACACACACTCACATACGCACAAACACACACACACGCACACACACATACACTCTTCACCTCTCGACTCCTACCCATTAGTCACCTCTTACGACAGGCAAGGCATTCTTGCCACCGCTGTTTTCTTTTCTCTGCGAGCCGAAGGGACACACATACACACACACACTCACAGACACACACACACGCACGCACACACGCACACACACATACACTCACACACACACACGCACACACGCACACACACATACACTCTTCACCTCTCGATTCCTACCTATTAGTCGCCCCTTACAAGAGGCAGGGCCTTCTTGCCTTGGCCGTATTCTTATCTCTGCAAGCCTAACGGACACACACACATACACACACACACACACTCACACACGCAAACACACACGCACACACATACACACACACATACACTCTTCACCTCTCGACTCCTACCCATTAGTCGCCTCTTACGTCAGGCAGGGCCTTCTTTCCTCGGCCGTGTTCTTATCTCTGCAAGCCGAACGGACACACACACATACTCACACACGCACACACACACGCACACACACATACACTCTTCACCCCTCGACTCCTACCTATTAGTCGCCCCTTACAAGAGGCAGGGCCTTCTTGCCTCGGCCGTATTCTTATCTCTGCAAGCCTAACTGACACACACATACACACACACACACTCACACACGCAAACACACACGCACACACACACACACACACATACACTCTTCACCTCTCGACTCCTACCAATTAGTCGCCTCTTACGTCAGGAAGGGCCTTCTTTCCTCGGCCGTATTCTTATCTCTGTGAGCCGAAGAGACACACACACACACATACACACACACTCACACACACAAGCACGCACACACGCACACACACACGCGCACACACACACACAATTACACTCTTCACCTCTCGACTCCTACTCATTAGTCGCCTCTTACGACAAGCATGGCCTTCTTGCCACCGCTGTTTTCTTATCTCTGCGAGCCGAAGGGACACACACATACACACACACTCACACACACACGCACGCACACATACATTCTTCACCTCTCGACTCCTACCCATTAGTCGCCCATTACGACAGGCATGGCCTTCTTGCCACCGCTGTTTTCTTATCTCTGTGAGCCGAAGGGACACACACATACACACACACTCACACACACACACACACATACACTTTTCACCTCTCGACTCCTACCCATTAGTCACCTCTTACGACAGGCATGGCCTTCTTGAAACCGCTGATTTCTTATCTCTGCGAGCCGAAGGGACACACATACACATACACACACACTCACACACACACGCACACACGCACGCACACATACACTCTTCAGCTCTCGACTCCTACCCATTAGTCGCCCCTTACGACAGGCATGTCCTTCTTGCCACCGCTGTTTTCTTATCTCTGCGAGCCGAAGGGACACACACACAAACATACACACACACACACTCACACACACACACACACACACACACACGAACACACACGCACACACACATACACTCACACACACACACGCACACACACATACACTCTTCACCTCTCGACTCCTACCTATTAGTCGCCCCTTACAAGAGGCAGGGCCTTCTTGCCTCGGCCCTATTCTTATCTCTGCAAGCCAAACGGACACACACACATACTCACACACGCACACACAAACGCACACACGCATACACACATACACTCTTCACCTCTCGTCTCCTACCTATTAGTCGCCCCTTACAAAAGGCAGGGTCTTCTTGCCTTGGCCGTATTCTTATCTCTGCAATCCAAACGGACACACAAACATACACACACACTCACACACGCACACACACGCACACACGCACACACACACATATACACTCTTCACCTCTCGACTCCTACCTATTAGTCGCCCCTTACAAGAGGCAGGGCCTTCTTGCCTCGGCCCTATTCTTATCTCTGCAAGCCAAACGGACACACACACATACTCACACACGCACACACAAACGCACACACGCATACACACATACACTCTTCACCTCTCGTCTCCTACCTATTAGTCGCCCCTTACAAAAGGCAGGGTCTTCTTGCCTTGGCCGTATTCTTATCTCTGCAATCCAAACGGACACACAAACATACACACACACTCACACACGCACACACACGCACACACGCACACACACACACATATACACTCTTCACCACTCGACTCCTACCCATAAGTCGCCTCTTACGACAGGCAGGGCCTTCTTGCCACGGCCGTGTTCTTATCTCTGCGAGCCTACTGGACACACACACACACTCACACAAGCACACACACGCACACACGCAGACGCACAGACACACACATACACTCTTCACCTCTCGACTTCTACCCATTAGTCACCGCTTACGACAGGCAGCGCTTTTTTGGCACGGACGTGTTCTTATCTCTGCGAGCCGACCGGACACACACACACTCACACACGCACACACACACGCACACAAGCACACACACACACACATACACTCTTCACCTCTCGACTCCTACCAATTAGTCGCCACTTACGACAGGCAGGGCCTTCTTGCCTCGGCCATAAGCTTATCTCTGCAAGCCGAACGGACACACACACACTCACACACACACGCACGCACACACGCACACACACGCACACACACACACAAATACACTCTTCACCTCTCGACTCCTACCCATTAGTCGCCTCTTACGACAGGCATGGCCTTCTTGCCTCGGCCGTATTCTAATCTCTGAGAGCCGAATGGACACACACATACATACACACACACACACGCACAAACACACACACACACCCACACACGCACACACACATACACTATTCACCTCTCGACTTCTACCTATTAGTCGCCCCATACAAGAGGCAGGGCCTTCTTGCCTCGGCCGTATTCTTATCTCTGCAAGCCAAACAGACACACACACATACACACACACTTACACACGCACACACACGCACACGCCTCTTTCGACAAGCAGGGCCTTCTTGCCACGGCCGTGTTCTTATCTCTGCGAGCCGACTGGACACACACACTCACACACACAAATACACACACACACTCACACACGCACACACACGCACACACGCACACTCACACACACATACACTCTTCACCTCTCGACTCCTACCCATTAGTCGCCTCTTACGACAAGCAGGGCCTTCTTGCCACGGCGGTGTTCTTATCTCTGCAAGCCGAATGGACACACACACACACGCACACACAAACACACGCTCACAGGCATACACGCACACACGCACACGCACACGCACACACTCCAAACCTCTCGACTCCTATCCATTAGTCGCCTCTTAAGACAGGCAGGGCCTTCTTGCCACAGACGTATTTCTATCTCTGCGAGCCGAACGGACACACACACACACTTGCACACACACACACACACACACACACACACACACATACACGCTTCACATCTCGACTCCTACCAATTAGTCGCTCCTTACAGCAAGCATGGCCTTCTTGCCACGGACGTATTCTTATCTCTGCGAGCCAAAGGTATACACACACACATATACACACACATACTCACACACACACGCACACACGCACACACACACACACAATCTTCACCTCTCGACTCCTACCCATTAGTCGCCTCTTACGACAGGCATGGCCTTCTTGTCACGGCTGTATTTTTATCTCTGCGAGCAGAAGGGACACACACACATACACACACATACACACACACACATTCACACACACACGCACGCACACATACACTCTTCACTTCTCGACTCCTACCCATTAGTCGCTCCTTAAGACTGGCAAGGCCTTCTTGCCACGGCTGTTTTCTTATCTCTGCGAGACGACCGGACACACACACACTCACACAAGCACACACACGCACACACGCACACACACACACACACACATACACTCTTCACCTCTCGACTTCTACCCATTAGTCACCGCTTACGACAGGCAGGGCCTTCTTGGCACGGACGTGTTCTTATCTCTGCGAGCCGACCGGACACACACACTCACACACGCACACACACACGCACACACGCACACACACACACATACACTCTTCACCTCTCGACTCCTACCAATTAGTCGCCACTTACGACAGGCAGGGCCTTCTTGCCTCGGCCGTAAGCTTATCTCTGCAAGCTGAACGGACACACACAATCACACACACAAGCACGCACACACGCACACACACACGCGCACACAATCACACAATTACACTCTTCACCTCTCGACTCCTACCCATTAGTCGCCTCTTACGACAGGCAGGGCCTTCTTGCCACTGCCGTGTTCTTATCTCTGCGAGCCTACTGGACACACACACACTCACACACACAAATACACACACACACTCACACACGCACACACACGCAGACGCACACACACACACATACACTCTTCACCTCTCGACTTCTACCCATTAGTCACCGCTTACGACAGGCAGGGCTTTCTTGGCACGGACGTGTTCTTATCTCTGCAAGCCGAACGGACACACACACACTCACACACACACGCACGCACACACGCACACACACGCACACACACATACACCAATACACTCTTCACCTCTCGACTCCTACCCATTAGTCGCCTCTTACGACAGGCATGGCCTTCTTGCCTCGGCCGTATTCTAATCTCTGCGAGCCGAATGGACACACACATACATACACACACACTTACACACGCACAAACACACACACACACCTACACACGCACACATACATACACTATTCACCTCTCGACTCCTACCTATTAGTCGCCCCATACAAGAGGCAGGGCCTTCTTGCCTTGGCTGTATTCTTATCTCTGCAAGCCAAACAGACACACACACATACACACACACTTACACACGCACACGCCTCTTACGACAGGCAGGGCCCTCTTGCCACGGCCGTGTTCTAATCTCTGCGAGCCGACTGGACACACACACTCACACACACAAATACACACACACACTCACACACGCACACACGCACACACACACATACACTCTTCACCTCTCGACTCCTACCTATTACTCGCCCCTTACGACAGGCAGGGCCTTCTTGCCTCGGCTGTATTCTTATCTTTGCAGGCCGAACGGACACACATACATACACACACACTCACACACGCACACACACACACACTCACACACACTCACACACGCACACACACACACATACACTCTTCACCTTTCGACTCCTACCCATTAGTCGCCTCCTACGACAGGCAGGGCCTTCTTGCCACGGCCGTATTCTTATCTCTGCGAGTCGAACGGACACACACACACACTCACACACGCACACACGCACACACACACACATACACTCTTCACCTCTCGACTCTTACCTATTACTCGCCCCTTACGACAGGCAGGGCCTTCTTGCCTCGGCTGTGTTCTTATCTCTGCAAGCCGAACGGACACACATACATACACACACTCACACACGCACACACACATGCACACAGAGACACACACATAAACTCTTCACCTCTCTACTCCTACCCATTAGTCGCCTCTTTCGACAGGCAGGGCCTTTTTGCCACGGCCGTGTTCTTATCTTTGTGAGCCATACAGACACACATACACACTCACACACACACACCTACACTCTTCACCTCTCGACTCCTACCTATTACTCGCACCTTACGACAGGCAGGGCCTTCTTGCCTCGGCTGTATTCTTATCTCTGCAGGCCGAACGGACATACATACATACACACACACTCACACACGCACACACACACACACTCACACACACACGCACACACACACACACACACATACACTCTTCACCTCTCGACTCCTACCCATTAGTCGCCTCTTACGACAGGCAGGGCTTTTTTGCCACGGCCGTGTTTTTACCTCTGCGAGCCATACAGACACACACACACACACACTCACAACCACACACACACACCTAAACTCTTCTAAACGACAGGCAGGGCTTCTTGCCACGGCCGTATTCTTATCTCTGCGAGCCGAACGGACACACACACACACACTCACACACGCACACACGCACACATACACACACATACACTCTTCACCTCTCGACTCTTACCTATTACTCGCCCCTTACGACAGGCAGGGCCTTCTTGCCTCGGCTGTATTCTTATCTCTGCAGGCCGAACGGACATACATACATACACACACACTCACACACGCACACACACACACACACTCACACACACACGCACACACACACACACACACACACATACACTCTTCACCTCTCGACTCCTACCCATTAGTCGCCTCTTACGACAGGCAGGGCTTTTTTGCCACGGCCGTGTTTTTACCTCTGCGAGCCATACAGACACACACACACACACTCACACACGCACACACGCACACATACACACACATACACTCTTTACCTCTCGACTCCTACCCATTAGTCGTCTCTTACGACAGGCAGGGCCTTTTTGCCACGGCCGTGTTTTTACCTCTGCGAGCCATACAGACACACACACACACACACTCACAACCACACACATACACTCTTCACCTCTCGACTCCTACCCATTAGTCTCCTCTTACGTCAGGTAGGGCCTTCTTTCCTCGGCCGTGTTCTTATCTCTGCAAGCCGAACGGACACACACACATACTCACACACACACTCACACACGCAAACACACACGCACACACACACACACACACACACATACACTCTTCACCTCTCGATTCCTACACATTAGTCGCCCCTTACAAGAGGCAGGGCCTTCTTGCCTTGGCCGTATTCTTATCTCTGCAAGCCTAACGGACACACACACATACACACACACACTCACACACGCAAACACACACGCACACACACACACACACATACACTCTTCACCTTTCGACTCCTACCCAGTAGTCGCCACTTACGACAGGCAGGGCCTTCTTGCCCCGGCCGTATTCTTATCTCTGCAAGCTGAACGGACACACACAATCACACACACAAGCACGCACACACGCACACACACACACAATTACACTCTTCACCTCTCGACTCCTACCCATTAGTCGCCTCTTACGACAAGCATGGCCTTCTTGCCACCGCTGTTTTCTTATCTCTGCGAGACGAAGGGACACACACACAAATACACACACACACTCACACACACACGCGCACAAACGCACGCACACATACATTCTTCACCTCTCGACTCCTACCCATTAGTCGCCCATTACGACAGGCATGGCCTTCTTGCCTCCGCTGTTTTATTATCTCTGCGAGCCGAAGGGACACACACATACACACACACTCACACACACACGCACGCACACATATACTTTTCACCTCTCGACTCCTACCCATTAGTCGCCTCTTACGACAGGCAGGGCCTTTTTGCTACGGCCGTGTTCTTATCTCTGCGAGCCAACCGGACACACACACTCACACACACACATACACACACACTCACACACGCACGCACACACGCACACACTTACACACGCATACACACACACACATACACTTTTCACCTCTCGACTCCTACCCATTAGTCACCTCTTACGACAGGCATGGCCTTCTTGAAACCGCTGATTTCTTATCTCTGCGAGCCGAAGGGACACACATACACATACACACACACTCACACACACACGCACACACGCACGCACACATACACTCTTCACTTCTCGACTCCTACCCATTAGTCGCCCCTTACGACAGGCATGTCCTTTTTGCCACCGCTGTTTTCTTATCTCTGCGAGCCGAAGGGACACACACACAAACATACACACACACACTCACACACACACACACACGAACACACACGCACACACACATACACTCTCACACACACACGCACACACACATACACTCTTCACCTCTCGACTCCTACCTATTAGTCGCCCCTTACAACAGGCAGGGCCTTCTTTCCTCGGCCGTATTCTTATCTCTGCAAGCCAAACGGACACACACACATACTCACACACGCACACACAAACGCATACACGCATACACACATACACTCTTCACCTCTCGTCTCCTACCTATTAGTCGCCCCTTACAAAAGGCAGGGTCTTCTTGCCTTGGCCGTATTCTTATCTCTGCAATCCAAACGGACACACAAACATACACACACACTCACACGCACACACACGCACACACGCACACACACACACATACACTCTTCACCTCTCGACTCCTACCCATTAGTCGCCTCTTTCGACAGGCAGGGCCTTTTTTGCCACCGCCGTGTTCTTATCTCTGCGAGACGACCGGACACACACACACACTCACACAAGCACACACACGCACACACGCACACACACACATACACTCTTCACCTCTCGACTCCTACCTATTACTCGCCCCTTACGACAGGCAGGGCCTTCTTGCCTCGGCTGTATTCTTATCTCTGCAGGCCGAACGGACACACATACATACACACACACTCACACACGCACACACACACACACTCACACACACACACACACACACGCACACACACACACACATACACTCTTCACCTTTCGACTCCTACCCATTAGTCGCCTCTTACGACAGGCAGGGCCTTCTTGCCACGGCCGTATTCTTATCTCTGCGAGCCGAACGGACACACACACACACTCACACACGCACACACGCACACACACACATACACTCTTCACCTCTCGACTCCTACCCATTAGTCGTCTCTTACGACAGGCAGGGCCTTCTTGCCACGGCCGTATTCTTATCTCTGCGAGCCGAACGGACACACACACACACTCACACACGCACACACGCACACACACACATACACTCTTCACCTCTCGACTCCTACCCATTAGTCGTCTCTTACGACAGGCAGGGCCTTCTTGCCACGGCCGTATTCTTATCTCTGCGAGCCGAACGGACACACACACACACTCACACACGCACACACGCACACACACACATACACTCTTCACCTCTCCACTCCTACCCATTAGTCGCCTCTTTCGACAGGCAGGGCCTTTTTGCCACGGCCGTGTTCTTATCTTTGCGAGCCATACAGACACACATACACACTCACACACACACACCTACACCATTCACCTCTCGACTCCTACCTATTACTCGCACCTTACGACAGGCAGGGCCTTCTTGCCTCGGCTGTATTCTTATCTCTGCAGGCCGAACGGACACACATACATACACACACACTCACACACGCACACACACACACACTCACACACACACGCACACACACACACACATACACTCTTTACCTCTCGACTCCTACCCATTAGTCGCCTCTTACGACAGGCAGGGCTTTTTTGCCACGGCCGTGTTTTTACCTCTGCGAGCCATACAGACACACACACACACTCACACACGCACACACGCACACATACACACACATACACTCTTCACCTCTCGACTCCTACCCATTAGTCGTCTCTTACGACAGGCAGGGCCTTTTTGCCACGGCCGTGTTTTTACCTCTGCGAGCCATACAGACACACACACACATACACACTCACAACCACACACACACACCTAAACTCTTCTAAACGACAGGCAGGGCTTCTTGCCACGGCCGTATTCTTATCTCTGCGAGCCGAACGGACACACACACACATACACTCACACACGCACACACACACACACTCACACACAGGTACACTCTTCAACTCGCGACTCCTACCCATTAGTTGCTCCTTACAGCAAGCATGGCCTTCTTGCCACGGCCGTATTCGTACCTCTGCGAGCAGAAGAGACACGCACACACACACACATACACATACATACACACACGCGCGCACACACACACATACACTCTTTACCTCTCGACTCCTAGCCATTATTCTCCTCTTACGACAGGCAGAGCCTTCTTGCCACGGCCGTGTTCATATCTCTGCGAGCCGACCGGACACACACACACACTGACACACACACACTCACACACACACTCACACACGCACGCACACACGCACACAAACACACACACATACACTCTTCACCTCTCGACTCCTACCCATTATTCTGCTCTTACGACAGGCAGGGCCTTCTTGCCACGGACGTATTCTTATCTCTGCGAGCCGAACAGACACACACACACACTCGCACACACACACACACATACACGCTCCACCTCTAGACTCCTACCCATTGGTCGCCTCTTACGACATTCAGGGACTTTTTGCCACTGCCGTGTTCTTCTCTGCGAGCCGAACGGACACACACACACTCACACACACACGCACACACACACGCACACACGCACACGCACAATCTTTCCACCTCTCGACTCCTATCCATTAGTCGCCTCTTAAGACAGGCAGGGCCTTCTTGCCTTGGCCGTATTCTTATCTCTGCTAGCCTAACGGACACACACACATACACACACACACTCACACACGCAAACACACACGCACACACACACACACACACATACACTCTTCACCTCTCGACTCCTACCCATTAGTCGCCTCTTACGTCAGGCAGGGCATTCTTTCCTCGGCCGTGTTCTTATCTCTGCAAGCCGAACGGACACACACACATACTCACACACGCACACACACACTCACACACACATACACTCTTCACCCCTCGACTCCAACCTATTAGTCGCCCCTTACAAGAGGCAGGGCCTTCTTGCCTCGGCCGTATTCTTATCTCTGCAAGCCTAACGGACACACACACATACACACACATACTCACACACGCAAACACACACGCACACACACACACACACATACACTCTTCACCTCTCGACTCCTACCCATTAGTCGCCTCTTACGTCAGGCAGGGCCTTCTTTCCTCGGCCGTAGTCTTATCTCTGTGAGCCGAAGAGACACACACACACACACACATACACACACACTCACACACGCACACACACACACATACACTCTTCACCTCTCGACTCCTACCCAGTAGTCGCCACTAACGACAGGCAGGGCCTTCTTGCCCCTGCCGTATTCTTATCTCTGCAAGCTGAACGGACACACACACTCACACACACAAGCACGCACACACGCACACACACACGCGCACACACACACACAATTACACTCTTCACCTCTCGACTTCTACCCATTAGTCGCCTCTTACGACAAGCATGGCCTTCTTGCCACCGCTGTTTTCTTATCTCTGCGAGACGAAGGGACACACACACATACACACACACACTCACACACACACGCGCACAAACGCACGCACACATACATTCTTCACCTCTCGACTCCTACTTATTAGTCGCCCATTACGACAGGCATGGCCTTCTTGCCACCGCTGTTTTCTTATCTCTGCGAGCCGAAGGGACACACACATACACACACACTCACACACACACGCACGCACACATACACTTTTCACCTCTCGACTCCTACCCATTAGTCGCCTCTTACGACAGGCAGGGCCTTTTTGCCACGGCTGTGTTCTTATCTCTGCGAGCCAACCGGACACACACACTCACACACACACATACACACACACACTCACACACGCACGCACACACGCACACACTTACACACGCATACACACACACACACATACACTTTTCACCTCTCGACTCCTACCCATTAGTCACCTCTTACGACAGGCATAACCTTCTTGAAACCGCTGATTTCTTATCTCTGCGAGCCGAAGGGACACACATACACATACACACACACTCACACACACACGCACACACGCACGCACACATACACTTTTCACTTCTCGACTCCTACCCATTAGTCGCCCCTTACGACAGGCATGTCCTTCTTGCCACCGCTGTTTTCTTATCTCTGCGAGCCGAAGGGACACACACACAAACATACACACACACACTCACACACACACACACACGAACACACACGCACACACACATACACTCACACACACACACGCACACACACATACACTCTTCACCTCTCGACTCCTACCTATTAGTCGCCCCTTACAAGAGGCAGGGCCTTCTTGCCTCGGCCGTATTCTTATCTCTGCAAGCCAAACGGACACACACACATACTCACACACGCACACACAAACGCACACACGCATACACACATACACTCTTCACCTCTCGTCTCCTACCTATTAGTCGCCCCTTACAAAAGGCAGGGTCTTCTTGCCTTGGCCGTATTCTTATCTCTGCAATCCAAACGGACACACAAACATACACACACACTCACACGCACACACACGCACACACGCACACACACACACATACACTCTTCACCTCTCGACTCCTACCCATTAGTCGCCTCTTTCGACAGGCAGGGCCTTTTTTGCCACCGCCGTGTTCTTATCTCTGCGAGACGACCGGACACACACACACACACTCACACAAGCACACACACGCACACACACACATACACTCTTCACCTCTCGACTCCTACCTATTACTCGCCCCTTACGACAGGCAGGGCCTTCTTGCCTCGGCTGTATTCTTATCTCTGCAGGCCGAACGGACACACATACATACACACACACTCACACACGCACACACACACACACTCACACACACACACACACACACACACGCACACACACACACATACACTCTTCACCTTTCGACTCCTACCCATTAGTCGCCTCTTACGACAGGCAGGGCCTTCTTGCCACGGCCGTATTCTTATCTCTGCGAGCCGAACGGACACACACACACACTCACACACGCACACACGCACACACACACATACACTCTTCACCTCTCGACTCCTACCCATTAGTCGTCTCTTACGACAGGCAGGGCCTTCTTGCCACGGCCGTATTCTTATCTCTGCGAGCCGAACGGACACACACACACACACTCACACACGCACACACGCACACACACACATACACTCTTCACCTCTCGACTCCTACCCATTAGTCGTCTCTTACGACAGGCAGGGCCTTCTTGCCACGGCCGTATTCTTATCTCTGCGAGCCGAACGGACACACACACACACTCACACACGCACACACGCACACACACACATACACTCTTCACCTCTCCACTCCTACCCATTAGTCGCCTCTTTCGACAGGCAGGGCCTTTTTGCCACGGCCGTGTTCTTATCTTTGCGAGCCATACAGACACACATACACACTCACACACACACACCTACACCATTCACCTCTCGACTCCTACCTATTACTCGCACCTTACGACAGGCAGGGCCTTCTTGCCTCGGCTGTATTCTTATCTCTGCAGGCCGAACGGACACACATACATACACACACACTCACACACGCACACACACACACACTCACACACACACGCACACACACACACACACATACACTCTTCACCTCTCGACTCCTACCCATTAGTCGCCTCTTACGACAGGCAGGGCTTTTTTGCCACGGCCGTGTTTTTACCTCTGCGAGCCATACAGACACACACACACACACTCACACACGCACACACGCACACACACACACACATACACTCTTCACCTTTCGACTCCTACCCATTAGTCGCCTCTTACGACAGGCAGGGCCTTCTTGCCACGGCCGTATTCTTATCTCTGCGAGCCGAACGGACACACACACACACACTCACACACGCACACACGCACACACACACATACACTCTTCACCTCTCGACTCCTACCCATTAGTCGCCTCTTACGTCAGGCAGGGCATTCTTTCCTCGGCCGTGTTCTTATCTCTGCAAGCCGAACGGACACACACACATACTCACACACGCACACACACACATACACTCTTCACCCCTCGACTCCTACCTATTAGTCGCCCCTTACAAGAGGCAGGGCCTTCTTGCCTCGGCCGTATTCTTATCTCTGCAAGCCTAACGGACACACACACATACACACACATACTCACACACGCAAACACACCGCACACACACACACACACATACACTCTTCACCTCTCGACTCCTACCCATTAGTCGCCTCTTACGTCAGGCAGGGCCTTCTTTCCTCGGCCGTAGTCTTATCTCTGTGAGCCGAAGACACACACACACACACACACACATACACACACACTCACACACGCACACACACACACATACACTCTTCACCTCTCGACTCCTACCCAGTAGTCGCCACTAACGACAGGCAGGGCCTTCTTGCCCCTGCTGTATTCTTATCTCTGCAAGCTGAACGGACACACACACTCACACACACAAGCACGCACACACGCACACACACACGCGCACACACACACACAATTACACTCTTCACCTCTCGACTTCTACCCATTAGTCGCCTCTTACGACAAGCATGGCCTTCTTGCCACCGCTGTTTTCTTATCTCTGCGAGACGAAGGGACACACACACATACACACACACACTCACACACACACGCGCACAAACGCACGCACACATTCTTCACCTCTCGACTCCTACCCATTAGTCGCCCATTACGACAGGCATGGCCTTCTTGCCACCGCTGTTTTCTTATCTCTTCGAGCCGAAGGGACACACACATACACACACACATACACACACACACACTCACACACGCACGCACACACGCACACACTTACACACGCATACACACACACACATACACTTTTCAGCTCTCGACTCCTACCCATTAGTCACCTCTTACGACAGGCATGGACTTCTTGAAACCGCCGATTTCTTATCTCTGCGAGCCGAAGGGACACACATACACATACACACACACTCACACACACACGCGCACACGCACGCACACATACACTCTTCACCTCTCGACTCCTAACCATTAGTCGCCCCTTACGACAGGCATGTCCTTCTTGCCACCGCTGTTTTCTTATCTCTGCGAGCCGAAGGGACACACACACAAACATACACACACACACACTCACACACACACACACACGAACACACTCGCACACACACATACACTCACACACACACGCACACACACATACACTCTTCACCTCTCGACTCCTACCTATTAGTCGCCCCTTACAAGAGGCAGGGCCTTCTTGCCTCGACCGTATTCTTATCTCTGCAAGCCAAACGGACACACACACATACTCACACACGCACACACACACGCACACACGCATACACACATACACTCTTCACCTCTCGTCTCCACCCTATTAGTCGCCCCTTACAAAAGGCAGGGTCTTCTTGTCTTGGCCGTATTCTTATCTCTGCAATCCAAACGGACACACAAACATACACACACACTCACACACGCACACACACGCACACACGCACACACACATATACACTCTTCACCACTCGACTCCTACCCATTAGTCGCCTCTTACGACAGGCAGGGCCTTCTTGCCACGGCCGTGTTCTTATCTCTGCGAGCCTACTGAACACACACACTCACACACACAAATACACACACACAGTCACACACGCACACACACGCACACACGCAAACACACACATACATCCTTCACCTCTCGACTCCTACCCATTAGTCGCCTCTTACGACAGGCAGGGCCTTCTTGCCACGGCCGTGTTCTTATCTCTGCGAGACGACCGGACACACACACACACACCCACACAAGCACACACAAGCACACACGCACACGCACACACACACACATACACTCTTCACCTCTCGACTTCTACCCATTAGTCACCGCTTACGACAGGCAGGGCTTTCTTGGCACGGACGTGTTCTTATCTCTGCGAGCCGACCGGACACACACACACTCACACACGCACACACACACTCACACACGCACGCACACACGCACACACTTACACACGCATACACACACACATACACTTTTCACCTCTCGACTCCTACCCATTAGTCGCCCCTTACGACAGGCATGTCCTTCTTGCCACCGCTGTTTTCTTATCTCTGCGAGCCGAAGGGACACACACACAAACATACACACACACACACTCACACAAACACACACACACACGAACACACACGCACACACACATACACTCACACACACACACACGCACACACACATACACTCTTCACCTCTCGACTCCTACCTATTAGTCGCCCCTTACAAAAGGCAGGGTCTTCTTGCCTTGGCCGTATTCTTATCTCTGCAATCCAAACGGACACACAAACATACTAACACACTCACACACGCACACACACGCACACACGCACACACACACATATACACTCTTCACCACTCGACTCCTACCCATTAGTCGCCTCTTACGACAGGCAGGGCCTTCTTGCCACGGCCGTATTTTTATCTCTGCAAGCCAAACGGACACACACACATACTCACACACGCACACACACACGCACACACGCATACACACATACACTCTTCACCTCTCGTCTCCTACCTATTAGTCGCCCCTTACAAAAGGCAGGGTCTTCTTGCCTTGGCCGTATTCTTATCTCTGCAATCCAAACGGACACACAAACATACTAACACACTCACACACGCACACACACGCACACACGCACACACACACATATACACTCTTCACCACTCGACTCCTACCCATTAGTCGCCTCTTACGACAGGCAGGGCCTTCTTGCCACGGCCGTGTTCTTATCTCTGCGAGCCTACTGGACACACACACACTCACACACACAGATACACACACACACTCACACATCACACACACGCACACACGCACACACACACATACACTCTTCACCTCTCGACTCCTACCCATTAGTCGCCTCTTTCGACAGGCAGGGCCTTTTTTGCCACGGCCGTGTTCTTATCTCTGCGACACGACCGGACACACACACACACTCACACAAGCACACACACGCACACACGCACACACGCACACACACACATACACTCTTCACCTCTCGACTCCTACCTATTACTCGCCCCTTACGACAGGCAGGGCCTTCTTGCCTCGGCTGTATTCTTATCTCTGCAGGCCGAACGGACACACATACATACACACACACTCACACACGCACACACACACACACTCACACACACACACACACGCACACACACACACACACACTCTTCACCTTTCGACTCCTACCCATTAGTCGCCTCCTACGACAGGCAGGGCCTTCTTGCCACGGCCGTATTCTTATCTCTGCGAGCCGAACGGACACACACACACACTCACACACGCACACACGCACACACACACATACACTCTTCACCTCTCGACTCCTACCTATTAGTCGCCCCTTACAAGAGGCAGGGCCTTCTTGCCTCGGCCGTATTCTTATCTCTGCAAGCCAAACGGACACACACACATACTCACACACGCACACACACACGCACACACGCATACACACATACACTCTTCACCTCTCGTCTCCTACCTATTAGTCGCCCCTTACAAAAGGCAGGGTCTTCTTGCCTTGGCCGTATTCTTATCTCTGCAATCCAAACGGACACACAAACATACTAACACACTCACACACGCACACACACGCACACACGCACACACACACATATACACTCTTCACCACTCGACTCCTACCCATTAGTCGCCTCTTTCGACAGGCAGGGCCTTTTTTGCCACGGCCGTGTTCTTATCTCTGCGAGACGACCGGACACACACACACACTCACACAAGCACACACACGCACACACGCACACACGCACACACACACATACACTCTTCACCTCTCGACTCCTACCTATTACTCGCCCCTTACGACAGGCAGGGCCTTCTTGCCTCGGCTGTATTCTTATCTCTGCAGGCCGAACGGACACACATACATACACACACACTCACACACGCACACACACACACACTCACACACACACACACACGCACACACACACACACACACTCTTCACCTTTCGACTCCTACCCATTAGTCGTCTCTTACGACAGGCAGGGCCTTTTTGCCACGGCCGTGTTTTTATCTCTGCGAGCCATACAGACACACACACACACACACTCACACACACACACACCTAAACTCTTCACCTCTAGACTCTTACCTATTACTCGCCCCTTACGACAGGCAGGGCCTTCTTGCCTCGGCTGTGTTCTTATCTCTGCAAGCCGAACGGACAAACATACATACACACACTCACATACGCACACACACATGAACATAGAGACACACACATAAACTCTTCACCTCTCCACTCCTACCCATTAGTCGCCTCTTTCGACAGGCAGGGCCTTTTTGCCACGGCCGTGTTCTTATCTTTGCGAGCCATACAGACACACATACACACTCACACACACACACCTACACTCTTCACCTCTCGACTCCTACCTATTACTCGCACCTTACGACAGGCAGGGCCTTCTTGCCTCGGCTGTATTCTTATGTCTGCAGGCCGAACGGACACACATACATACACACACACTCACACACGCACACACACACACACTCACACACACACGCACACACACACACACATACACTCTTCACCTCTCGACTCCTACCCATTAGTCGCCTCTTACGACAGGCAGGGCTTTTTTGCCACGGCCGTGTTTTTACCTCTGCGAGCCATACAGACACACACACACACTCACAACCACACACACACACACCTAAACTCTTCTAAACGACAGGCAGGGCCTTCTTGCAACGGCTGTATTCTTATCTCTGCAAGCCGAACGGACACACACACACATACACTCACACACGCACACACACACACTCACACACAGGTACACTCTTCAACTCGCGACTCCTACCCATTAGTTGCTTCTTACAGCAAGCATGGCCTTCTTGCCACGGCCGTATTCGTACCTCTGCGAGCAGAGAGACACGCACACACACACACATACACATACACACACACACGCGCGCACACACACATACACTCTTTACCTCTCGACTCCTAGCCATTATTCTCCTCTTACGACAGGCAGAGCCTTCTTGCCACGGCCGTGTTCATATCTCTGCGAGCCGACCGGACACACACACACACACTGACACACACACACTCACACACACACTCACACACGCACGCACACACGCACACAAACACACACACATACACTCTTCACCTCTTGACTCCTACCTATTAGTCGGCTCTTACGATAGGCAGGGCCTTCTTGCCACGGCCGTGTTCTTATCTCTGCGAGCCGACTGGACACACACACTCACACACATAAATACACACACACACACACTCACACACGCATACACACGCACACACGCACACTCACACACAAATACACTCTTCACCTCTCGACTCCTACCCATTAGTCGCCTATTACGACAGGCAGGGCCTTCTTGCCACGGCCGTGTTCTTATATCTGAGAGCCGACCGGACACACACACACACTCACACCCGCACACACACGCTCACACGCACTTACACACATACACTCTTCACCTCTCGACTCCTACGCATTAGTCGCCGCTTACGACAGGCAGGGCCTTCTTGGCACGGACGTGTCCTTATCACTGCGAGCCGACCGGACACACACACTCACACACGCACACACCCACGCACACACGCACACACACATATACACTCTTCACCTCTCGACTCCTACCAATTAGTCGCCACTTACGACAGGCAGGGCATTCTTGCCTCGGCCGTATTCTTATCTCTGCAAGCCGAACGGACACATACACACTCACACACACATGCACACACACAAAAACACTTTTCACCTCTCGACTCCTACCCATTAGTTGCCTCTTACGACAGGCATGGCCTTCTTGCCTCGGCCGTATTCTAATCTCTGCGAGCCGAATGGACACACACATACATACACACACACACTTACACACGCACAAACACACACACACCCACACACGCACACACACACACATACACTCTTCACCTCTCGACTCCTACCAATTAGTTGCCGCTTACGACAGGCAGGGCCTTCTTGGCACGGACGTGTCCTTATCACTGCGAGCCGACCGGACACACACACTCACACACGCACACACCCACGCACACACGCACACACACATATACACTCTTCACCTCTCGACTCCTACCAATTAGTCGCCACTTACGACAGGCAGGGCATTCTTGCCTCGGCCGTATTCTTATCTCTGCAAGCCGAACGGACACACACACACTCACACACACACGCACGCACACACGCACACACACGCAAACACGCACACACACACATACACTCTTCACCTCTCGACTCCTACCTATTAGTCGCCTCTTACGATAGGCAGGGCTTTCTTGCCTCGGTCGTGCTCTTATCTCTGCAAGCCGAACTAACACACACACATACTCACACACGCACACACACGCACACACGCATACACACATACACTCTTCACCTCTCGACTCCTACTTATTAGTCGCCCCTTACAAGAGGCAAGGCCTTCTTGCCTCGGCCGTATTCTTATCTTTGCAAGCCAAACAGACACACACACATACACACACACACGCACACACACGCACACACGCACACACACACACATACACTCTTCACCTCTCGACTACTACCCGTTAGTCGCCTCTTAACGACAGGCAGTGCCTTCTTGCCACGGCCGTGTTCTCATCTCTGCAAGCCGACCGGACACACACACACTGACACACACACATACACACACACACTAACACACGCACGCACACACGCACACACACACACACATACACTCTTCACCTCTCGACTCCTACCCATTATTCTCCTCTTACGACAGGCAGGGACATCTTGCCACGGCCGTGTTCTTATCTCTGCAAGCCAAACGGACACACACACACACACACGCACACACACACACACGCACACGCACACGCACACGCACACGCACACACTCTCCACCTCTCGACTCCTATCCATTAGTCGCCTCTTACGACAGGCATGGCCTTCTTGCCACCGCTTTTTCCTTATCTCTGCGAGCGAAGGGACACACACACACACACATACACACACACACTCACACACACACACACACGCACACACGCACGCATACACGCACACACACATACACTCACACACACACAAACACGCACACACGCACACACACATACATTCTTCACCTCTCTAATCCTACCTATTAGTCGCCCCTTACAAGAGGAAAGGCCTTCTTGCCTCGGCCGTATTCTTATCTCTGCAAGCCAAACAGACACACACACATACTCACACACGCACACACACACGCACACACGCACACACACACACATACACTCTTCACCTCTCGACTCCTACCTATTAGTCGCCTCTTACGATAGGCAGGGCCTGCTTGCCTCGGTCGTGTTCTTATTTCTGCAAGCCGAACTAACACACACACATACTCACACACGCACACACACGCACACACGCACACACACACTTACACTCTCCAGCTCTCGACTCCTACTTATTAGTCGCCCATTACAAGAGGCAGGGCCTTCTTGCCTTGGCCGTATTCTTATCTCTGCAAGCCAAACAGACACACACACATACACAAACACTTACACACGCACACGCACGCACACGCACACGCACACACTCTTCACCTCTCGACTCCTATTCATTAGTCGCCTCTTAAGACAGGCAGGGCCTTCTTGCCACGGACGATTACCTATCTCTGCAAACCGAACGGACACACACACACACACACTTGCACACATACACACATACACACACATACACGCTTCACCTCTCGACTCCTACCCATTAGTCGCTCCTTACAGCAAGCATGGCCTTCTTGCCACGGACGTAGGCTTATCTCTGCGAGCCGAAGGGATACACACACATACACACACACATACACACACATACTCACACACACACGCACACACGCACACACACACACACGTATACTCTTCACCTCTTGACTCCTACCTATTGGTCGGCTCTTACGATAGGCAGGGCCTTCTTGGCTTGGTCGTGCTCTTATCTCTGCAAGCCGAATGGACACACACACATATACACACACACTCTCACACGCACACACACGCACATACGCACACACATATACACTCTTCACCACTCGACTCCTACCCTCTAGTCGCCTCCTTACGGCAGGCAGGGCCTTTTTGCCACGGCCGTGTTCTTATCTCTGCGAGCCGACTGGACACACACACTCACACACACAAATACACACACACACTCACACACGCACACACAGGCACACACGCACACTCACACACAAATACACTCTTCACCTCTCGACTCCTACCCATTAGACGCCTCTTACGACAGGCAGGGCCTTCTTGCCACGGCCGTGTTCTTATCTCTGCGAGCCGACTGGACACACACACACTCACACACACAAATACACACACACACTCACACACGCACACACACGCACACTCACACACACATACACTCTTCTCCTCTCGACTCCTACCCATTAGTCGCCTCTTACGACAGGCAGGGCCTTCTTGCCACGGCCGTGTTCTTATCTCTGAGAGCCGACCGGACACACACACACTCACACACGCACACACACGCTCAAACGCACTTACACATATACACTCTTCACCTCTCGACTCCTACGCATTAGTCGCCTCTTACGATAGGCAGGGACTTCTTGGCACAGACGTGTCCTTATCACTGCGAGCCGACTGGACACACACACTCACACACGCACACACACACGCACATACGCACACACACACATACACTCTTCACCTCTCGACTCCTACCAATTAGTCGCCACTTACAACAAGCAGGGCATTCTTGCCTCGGCCGGATTCTTATCTCTGCAAGCCGAACGGACACATACACACTCACACACACAAGCACGCACACACGCACACACACGCACACACACAAAAACACTTTTCACCTCTCGACTCCTACCCATTAGTTGCCTCTTACGACAGGCATGGCCTTCTTGCCTCGGCCGTATTCTAATCTCTGCGAGCCGAATGGACACACACATACATACACACACACACTTACACACGCACAAACACACACACACACCCACACACGCACACACACACACAGGGCCTTCTTGCCTCGGCCGTATTCTTATCTCTGCAAGCCGAACGGACACATACACACTCACACACACAAGCACGCACACACGCACACACACGCACACACACAAAAACACTTTTCACCTCTCGACTCCTACCAATTAGTCGCCACTTACGACAGGCAGGGCCTTCTTGCCTCGGCCGTATTCTTATCACTGCAAGCCGAACGGACACATACACACTCACACACACACGCACACACACGCACACACACAAAAACACTTTTCACCTCTCGACTCCTACCAATTAGTCGCCACTTACGACAGGCAGGGCCTTCTTGCCTCGGCCGTATTCTTATCACTGCAAGCCGAAAGGACACATACACACTCACACACACACGCACGCACACACGCACACACACAAATACACTCTTCACCTCTCGACTCCTACCAATTAGTCGCCACTTACGACAGGCAGGGCATTCTTGCCTTGGCCGTATTCTTATCTCTGCAAGCCGAACGGACACATACACACTCACACACACAAGCACGCACACACGCACACACACGCACACACACAAAAACACTTTTCACCTCTCGACTCCTACCAATTAGTCGCCACTTACGACAGGCAGGGCCTTCTTGCCTCGGCCGTAATCTAATCTCTGCGAGCCGAATGGACACACACATACATACACACACACACACTTACACACGCACAAACACACACACACACCCACACACGCACACACACACATACACTCTTCACCTCTCGACTCCTACCAATTAGTCGCCACTTACGACAGGCAGGGCCTTCTTGCCTTGGCCGTATTTTTATCTCTGCAAGCCGAACGGACACATGCACACTCACACACACAAGCACGCACACACGCACACACACGCACACACACAAAAACACTTTTCACCTCTCGACTCCTACCAATTAGTCGCCACTTACGACAGGCAAGGCCTTCTTGCCTCGGCCGTATTCTTATCTCTGCAAGCCGAACGGACACATACACACTCACACACACACGCACGCACACACGCACACACACAAATACACTCTTCACCTCTCGACTCCTACCCATTAGTCGCCTCTTACGACAGGCATGGCCTTCTTGCCTCTGCCGTATTCTAATCTCTGCGAGCCGAATGGACACACACAAACATACACACACACACTTACACACGCACAAACACACACACACCTACACACGCACACACTCACGTACCCTCTTCACCTCTCGACTCCTACCCATTAGTAGCCTCTTACGATAGGCAGGGCCTTCTTGCCTCGGTCGTGCTCTTATCTCTGCAAGCCGAACTAACACACACACATACTCACACACGCACACACGCACACATTCATACACACATACACTCTTCACCTCTCGACTCCTACTTATTAGTCGCCCCTTACATGAGGCAGGGCCTTCTTGCCTCGGTTGTATTCTTATCTCTGCAAGCGGAACGGACACACACACACACGCACACACAAACACACGCACTCTCACACGCACACACACGCACATACGCACACACATATACACTCTTTACCACTCGACTCCTACCCATTAGTCGCCTCTTACGACAGGCAGGGCCTTCTTGCCACGGCCGTGTTCTTATCTCTGCGAGCCGACTGGACACACACACTCACACACACAAATACACACACACGCACACACACGCACACTTACACACAAATACACTCTTCA
>NW_027311885.1:2722500-2725000 GCF_040954645.1 Diabrotica undecimpunctata
ACACACGCACACTCACACACACATACACTCTTCACCTCTCGACTCCTACCCATTAGTCGCCTCTCACGACAGGCAGGGCCTTCTTGCCACGGCCGTGTTCTTATCTCTGCGAGCCGACTGGACACACACACACTCACACACACAAATACACACACACACTTACACACGCACACACCCGCACACTCACACACACATACACTCTTCACCTCTCGACTCCTACCCATTAGCCGCCTCTTACAACAGGCAGGGCCTTCTTGCCACGGCCGTGTTCTTATCTCTGCGAGCCGACCGAACACACACACACTCACACACGCACACACACAAACACACGCACTTACACACATACAATCTTCACCTCTCGACTCCTACGCATTAGTCGCCGCTTACGACAGGCAGGGCCTTCTTGCCTCGGCCGTATTCTTATCTCTGCAAGCCGAACGGACACACACACACTAACACACACACGCACGCACACACGCACACACACGCACACACGCACACACACATACACTCTTTACCTCTCGACTCCTACCAATTAGTCGCCACTTACGACAGGCAGGGCCTTCTTGCCTCGGCCGTATTCTTATCTCTGCAAGCCGAACGGACACACACACACTCACACACACACGCACGCTCACACGCACACACACGCACACACGCACACACACACATACACTCTTCACCTCTCGACTCCTACCTATTAATCGCCTCTTACGATAGGCAGGGCTTTCTTGCCTCGGTCGTGCTCTTATTTCTGCAAGCCGAACTAACACACACATACTCACACACGCACACACACGCACACACACGCACACACGCATACACACATACACTCTTCACCTCTCGACTCCTACTTATTAGTCGCCCTTTACAAGAGGCAGGGCCTTCTTGCCTTGGCCGTATTCTTATCTCTGCAAGCCAAACAGACACACACACATACACACACACACGAACACACACGCACACACGCACACACACACACATACACCCTTCACCTCTCGACTCCTACCCATTAGTCGCCTCTTAACGACTGGCAGTGCCTTCTTGCCACGGCCGTGTTCTCATCTCTGCGAGCCGACGGGACACACACACACACTGACACTCACACACATACCTATTACTCGACTCTCACGACAGGCAGGGCCTTCTTGCCTCGGCTGTGTTCTTATCTCTGCAAGACGAACGAACACACACACATACTCACACACGCACACACGCACACACACATACACTCACACACACACGCACACACACACACGCACACGCACACACTCTCCACCGCTCGACTCCTACCCATTAGTCGTTTCTTACGACAGGCAGGGCCTTCTTGCCTCGGCCGTATTCTTATCTCTGCAAGCCAAACGGACACACACACACACACACAAATACACACACATACTCACACACGCACAAACACACGCACACACACAAAGACACATACACTCTTCACCTCTCGACTCCTATTCATTAGTCGCCTCTTACGACAGGCAGGGACTTCTTGCCACGGCCGTGTTCTTATCTCTGCGAGCCGACCGGGCACACACACACTGACACACACACATTCACACACACACTCACACACGTACGCACACACGCAAACACACACATACACTCTTCACCTCTCGACTCCTACCCATTATTCTCCTCTTACGACAGGCAGGGACTTCTTGCCACGGCCGTGTTCTTATCTCTGCAAGCCGAACGGACACACACACACGCACACACAAGCACACGCACACAGGCACACACGCACACACGCACACGTACACGCACACGCACACACTCTCCACCTCTCGACTCTTATCCATTAGTCGCCTCTTAAGACAGGCAGGGCCTTCTTGCCTCGGCCGTATTCATATCTCTGCAAGCCAAACGGACACACACACACAAATACACACACATACTCACACACGCACAAACACACGCACACACACAAAGACACATACACTCTTCACCTCTCGACTCCTATTCATTAGTCGCCTCTTACGAGAGGCAGGGACTTCTTGCTACGGCCGTGTTCTTATCTCTGCGAGCCGACCGGACACACACACTGACACACACACACATTCACACACGCACACACACACACACACCCACACACGCACACACACACACATACACTCTTCACCTCTCGACTCCTACCAATTAGTCGCCACTTACGACAGGCAGGGCCTTCTTGCCTCGGCCGTATTCTTATCTCTGCAAGCCGAACGGACACATACACACTCACACACACAAGCACGCACACACGCACACACACGCACACACACAAAAACACTTTTCACCTCTCGACTCCTACCAATTAGTCGCCACTTACGACAGGCAGGGCCTTCTTGCCTCGGCCGTATTCTTATCACTGCAAGCCGAACGGACACATACGCACTCACACACACACGCACGCACACACGCACACACACAAATACACTCTTCACCTCTCGACTCCTACCCATTAGTCGCCTCTTACGACAGGCAGGGACTTCTTGCCACGGCCGTGTTCTTA